>NW_026623764.1:27692-124312 GCF_030028575.1 Malurus melanocephalus | reverse complement strand
TATTCAGCAGCAGCTTTTCTAAATTTCAATAAAAGTTCACTTTCTTCTTTGACTGTGGGCTTGGTAATACATTCAAATTTCCTTAGCATTTATTTGGTGCTTGAACGGTTGAAAATATAAATATTTGTTTTAGAGATGATGCATATTAATAGTTATTTAGCTTAAACCAACATAGCCTGGAACTGTGGCCTTCCAGCACCTGAAGGGAGCCCACAAGGAAGGTGGAGAGAGATTTTTACAAGGACACAGAGCGACAGGACAAGGGGAATAGCTTCAAATTGAGTGATTTCTGTTAAATATCAGGGAGAAATTCTTCCCAGTGTGTTGGGGAGGCACAGGGTGCCCAGAGAAGCTGTGGCTGCCCCTGGATCCCTGGCAGTGCCCAAGGCCAGGGAGGACTTAGGGGTTTGGAACAGCCTGGGATGGTGGAAGGTGGGGTGGACTGGATGGGATTTAAGGTCCCTTCCAACCATTTTATGATTCTTTAACTCACGGATCAGTTTCGATTTAAAACAATACCATAATAATACCAAATACCAATACCAAATACCAACAATACCAAAATAAATAACCATCAGGAGGGGACAATCAGGGTCACATATTTTCCCAACAGTGATAAAAACTGTGAGAGAAAAATCCCATGTTGCAGCTTAAGAGCACTTCAGAACACGGTCACACTCACTTTACACTCGCATGTTAAAACCTCTGTGAATCTGCAAGAAGATTTTGCAAGGCCAGTCTCAAATAAAAACACAAGAAAAATACAAAAAATCCCTTTTTCACATTATGAATTGTGAATGGAGTGTGGGATTAAAGGATGCTGTGTTTGCTTGGCGCTTTCCCAGGTTAATATGAAAAGTGTGGGGTTTGCAGTGCTCGTGCCTCCCACAACCACAGCACCACAAAAACCCCATAAACGGAGCTCTCCCTGTTCAATATTCCTGCAGCCTCATCCAGAGTGCATCTGCTGTCCCAGATAAACCCCAACACGACTCCGCCCTGCCCACTCTGACACATTTGCAGGAGCAGTCAGCAGGTACAAACAGGGTCACTGTGTRTTCACGGATCTGTCACACATTTCCACACAGAGCTGGCAAATATTTTCCTTCAGACCTTTCCTGGGTGCTGGAGTTTAAAGCTCCCTGCAGGATTGTGCTCACCCTGGGAGTGAATTCAGCCTGTTGGACACATCAAATCCATCATCACCTGAATCAAGGGAAGCCACGGCACAGACACTCAAAAATAACATTTTTGACAATCTGTGGCATTGATTCTAATTCACTCTGCAAAGTATAAATCTGTCTAATTAATTCTAATTTACTCTGCCAATATACAGTTTTGTGCATTCAGCCTTTGCTGGCTAAACATGGACATTGCCATCCCTCACTTGCCTACAGATACTCCAGACAAGAAAAAAAATAAAAATAAATATTCCCAGTGACATATTTGAGATATGGAACCTACAGTACTTCACACATATTGATTCTGTTGACATGTTAATACATTCCCATTTGAAATTTGTAWACCTCTTCTACTTTTTGGAGATCATTTTCCCAAAGGCTTCCTTAGAAATTTATGACAAAAAAAATTCAGTTGATGATTTCAACACAGAAATGAAAAATGGTTTCTAGCAGATTTATAGATTGAAAGCTTTTTAATGCTTTTTGAAATAAAACACTTTCCTTACAATTGCTGGAATGCTAATACGGTATTTTTATGCAATAAATTCTGAATTTCTGTGTAAATTATCACTTTCTTTATAAAAAAACAAAGCAAAACTGTTTCTGTCTAGCTCTGCTTTGGAATCAAACATCTTGGTGCACTGCTGTCAGTAATAAATAGTTACTGGCTTAGTCTAAACATATGGTGAATTCAGTACAACAGAAAAAAAGCAGAATTGTGAAAACAAGTGATTATTCCAACAGGGGGAAAGTGCTATTCTTCTGATCCTTTGTGATCCAAGWMAGACCTTTTCAWTTCTTCCCATTTAATTAAAACCTTYATAAATCRCTGTTCATTTTGAAATTCGAAGGAATTCCGAAACAATTCAGAAACTAGGAAATCTTTTATATTCTCTCTCCATTTATATTATTCCTGTGTCATTCACCATCAAAAATGGAAAAAGCAATGGCACTGATCCAATCTGGGGTTTTTTTGAGGACCAGAATAAGACAACTTATATGGGATTTGATGGCATTCCTCATTTGCCACTAAACATTATTGAGAACTATCACATTTTCATTTTTCTTTTTTTAAAAAAATGTGAATAATARCAGACATTTCTGAAACCCTATGAAATCAAACTTAGTCCACCGTACCACAAATCAAAATGGCAGCCTTTAGAAAATCACATTTTTTGGGAAAAGAAACASAGAATAGAATACATTTTGGATTTTGATTTTTGCTTTTTTTTTTCTAATATCGATAAAATTTTGGCAGCATAACTTCCAAGCAGCTTTGCAAGCTTTATCCTATGTTTTAGTTCACTTTGCTAATAAATCCTTGTTAAGCGAACAGCAAAAAACTCAACAGTCAACACTAATCACTACCAAAGTATGAAAATGAATCCTTATATTTCCAAGTGTTTCTAGGCAGAACTTCTGACAAAACAACGATTTTCTCTGCTGAAAGAAGATGATTATACAGTCAAGTGTGTGAAATCTCCCAACAGCCAAGACAAATGCAGGTTAGCAACAGCAGAAAAATGGCCACAAAGGCCTAAACGTCCTACTCCCCCCACAAAAAAAAAACAAAACAAAAAAAACAAAAAAAAACCAAAAAAAAACAAGCTGAACACTGTGCTATTATAAATCACATGTGAGGAACTGGCTTTTCCACCCTTGGGGAATGTGTATTCATGTTCAGAGCCCTAAACATGGAAAATGTCCATCCATATTAATACAGCTCCTACAAAAGCTTTTCCGTAAGCACAGAAAAATGGAGATAAAATTGCTGCAAAGAACATGGGACCCGTGCTCTGTGTCCCTCCTGTCAGGCTGCACTTTGTCACCATTTCTGGAATCAAAGGCAAGATTGGAAATGTGGGGAGGGGCATGTAGGGAGTGTGAGAAGCAGCAACGGGGTCATTGCTGTGAAAACAGGGACAGGATGGAGGGGGAATCTCTGGGAAGGTATTTCCCTGCGTTCTGAGCAGCTGAAAAATTTGCCACACGATAAAAAAAAAAAATAAAAAAAAAAAAAAACAAAAAACCAAAAAAAAAAAAAAAAAAAAAAAACAAAAAACCAAAAAAAAAACAACTCGTTACAGGGAGTTCAAACCAAAAGCAGCACGTAATCTGCTTCAACTCTGCACTGAATGTGCCAAATTAGGGCTTCACTGAAAATTAAGATCAATATTTGTAAAATGTATTATTTTTCCTCCTCTTTTTGTGAACTCTTAACAGCTGTTTCTTCTGTATTATTCTGCCAGTAGGTTTTGTGAGACACAAGAGAGTAAATTGCCCAAAATCACATCCATTAAGGGCTGGGCTGAAGAGAATTTTCAATCTGTCAGTGCTCTCCTCCACTTAACGTATTTCCTCCTGCTAGAGATGGCCTTTAAGCATATTGAAACCTATCTTAAAATAAACCAAGGCACAAGTAATAGAGAGTAAATCAGAGATTAAAAACCTTGGGATGTTTCCAAATGCTTGTTCTCAATCAAACAGAACAGAGCTTGAAACCAGAGCTGGTCAGCACTATTCTGACAAATTGTTTTACTGAAAAATGCTGTCTCAATGAAAAGGCAAAACTGCCCTTGCAATCTCTTCATTCTTCAAATACCCACTATTATTAAAAGTCTTGTTTTCCAAGGAAAAGCTTCTCAAATTCAAAWCAACCAGACAACAAATAGGAGCAGCATAACAAAGGTATCTTGGCCAAGGCTGAGGATGGAGGGGTTTCTATTTCCCTGTAGCAAGAGCTGTGAATTCCCCCAGTCACTGAGAACATCTCTGATTTTTCTTATTTTTTAAGGTATCCTATATATATGTTTTTGGGGTTTCTTTTAAATTCAAAAAGCTCCATGTTACAGTGCTGTATTAAACCAAAAACAGTGACATGTGAGTATTCCAGTAAGACAACTGTATTGCAGTTAAACACAAAACAAAACAAACAAAAAAGTGATTTGGAGAAATTAGTGTGTCCTCTTATTGCAGCAATAATAGCAGCAAACCCTGATCTCTACAGAGCTGGAGCAATGATTTTAAAATGGTACTATTGGTGTCAAAATCCAGCTCTGAGGACACCACTTCAAGAGCTGAAGTATCGAAGTCATTTGTATAAGTCAGCAAATTATACTCTTCTGTACCCTTAGGACACTTCACATTCTCAAGAATCAAACTYCAAATTCAGAGTAGAGTCCCASACGTTCAATTATTGCTGCAATTTTSTTAAGAGGAAGAAAATGACCAAAACAGCACATTCCATTTCATCTGATCACAGCCTGGGATCACAGTTCAAAAAGTAAAATTATTTAGAGTGCCTTTCCAACTCCACGTTTTACTTCATGCTTTCAATTTGAAAACTTCTCACTATAATTCTGTGGCAGGAATCCACTGATCAGAGAGGTCCTGRTAAATTGTACACACTACAAACCTTTAGGAAAGTGATATTTGAAGGAACTTCCTCCCCAGATCTCTTCTGGTACAGAATTAAACACTCCTCTCTAGAAAGAGCTTGCTGAATGTTCACATTTTTTGTCTGAACAAATTCCAGTTTTCCTTGAATTGGTGAGGAAAATGTCAAGGTACCTGAATATCCTTTCCTAAATTTATGTTAGAATGATTTCCTTAGCAAAATTACTTTTGCCCATATTAAATTCCAGACCAAGACTCTCTGTACCACTGTAATTATACCCCCCATCCCCCCAAAAAACCCTTGTGCTGGTGCAACAGCTGAAATGGGAGAAAATGACTGCAGCACATTTTTAAAAAGTGAACAGTTTAAAGCACATTTTAAAGGGATSAAAGCATTGATGAGGACATTTTCCATGCATTAAATCAGCAAGGTCTCACTGCAGTTATGTTCTGATGATCAGCTTTTTAAAATACACTGATATTTGGGGAATAAACACGCTTTCCACACGGAGCACAAGAAACCCAAACAAATGCAGTGCAACTCCCAGAAAATCTGCACTTGGGTCATGTAAGCACATGTCCCTGTTATTGTGACTTTTTCCCTCTTTGACTGGAGCAGCATTAATCCTTGCTGAGGCACTAAAGATTATCAGACAACGCTGCTGACCACTGCTGCTGCTTCTGATGTGCAAAAGTGTCTGCTTGGAAAATATTTAATCAGCGTAAGTTCCTTTTTTTGCAGCCTAATTCCATTGGCAAAATAAGAAGGTTGCTGGGCATCCATTCTAATCCCAGTCATTTTAACAAACATCTGTCCTGCATGATTTTGGGAGTGTAACAACAGCTGGCCATGTACAGTTACAGTCCATTACAAATTAAAGCACTTTTTTGCCAAAATGACTGCTTGGGTACTGTAAAAACCATTGAAGGACGAGTATTCCTGAAGCAAATCACAGTAGGTTGGTCCAACCAATTTAAATTTTAAAAAAAGAAGAAGAAAGAAAAGAAAAAGGAATTTATCCTTTTTAAATGTTTTCATCCTTTTTTCCCCCATACCTACAATACAGCCCCAGAATAGCTAAGGCCCTCTCCATGATCCGAGCCTCAGTCATTCATTTATAGCTCACAGGTTTATTTCCCAGTTTTACTTTGCAAAATGTGAAGTTTGCAGAAGCCCTTGGATGGGAAATCCAGGTGCTTGGCATTCCTTCAAGAAACAAAGACCAAAAAGCAGCCCAGTCTTTGCTACCTAAAATTACCACAAATTACGCATTTAATAATAAGTTATCGTGTAGCAACACATTCATTTTTTTTTGTTCAGAAGCAAATCTTCCCTGAAGGAAGCAGAATTACCTTGAGGTGCATCCAACCATTCAGCTGGGGAATAACAGATCTCTCCCTCCCCGGGTACAAGGGCATTTGTCACATAATTACCACGTTATTCCCACATAATTGGCACACCAAAGCAGCTCTCAGCCCTATAGGGGTGTTCATTTGGTTTTGCCTGGGCTCCCAGTAGCAAGAAAAATATATCAGAAATTTTCTAAATGCTCTGGCAGGGAGCAACGGCAGGACAGGTGTCTTAGAAGAGGTTCAGAAACTACAGGAGCTCTTTAAAAGAGAAAAAGGGAAACTCGGGTTTTAATTATTTTGTGTAGCAAGCTGTTAAGTTTGTGCAGGTGGAGTAGGGTATAAATAAAACCTTCAATTTTTAAGCTTCTGTGTAWCTACAGAAAACAATCTGACATTTTATTTGAAATTAATGCTAATTGGAAAACATGAAGAGAAGAAATGAAAAGAAAAATAAGGAGAAAAATCTACCAAACTTTGGGCTAAGGGCTCATATATTGCAAAAATTAAGAGTATCCACAAATCCATGGCTGCCATCACACATCTGCTCAGCTTAAAACRTGGAATTAGTCAGCAATTTCAACCCAACATGTCCTTCTCCAGTCCCTCCATCACAACTGGCTCTAATTAACCTTGCAAAGAACTGGAATGTATTCATTCAAGTGGAGTGCCACGCTAAAACAACTCTGCTGCTTCCCTGTGAGCACAGACACAGCCTTAATTGCCTCTAGAAGCCCTAATTGGGTGTTCAGACTGAGAATTCCAGGGAGGAACACCAACTTCCCTCTCCATTCAGGAGCACTATTTTCAGCAACACTTTGAAGCAGATGAGCACATATATTTGTTCTGCTCATGATGAATATGTTTTCCTAATATTGGAAAGCTTTTTTTTTTTTTTTTTCCTTCTATTACTGTTATCTAACAACATTTAAAAAACAGGATATCCAACTCTGACAGTTCTTAAATCTCCCAAGTGAATAAACGGCCATTAGGCCATGACATCTCTTTAGGAAGAGTTTATTAATTTGGGGAGGAATGAGTWGAAGAGGATACACTCTCTAATGCACACGTTTGGGTTTTTTTCCTAAGAGGAAGCAAATCCCAGCAAAAATCCCATCACCAGGACTGAATCTCTCCCTCTTTCCTTCTGAAAGCCCAAGTTTTGCTGAATCTGTAACACCCTTCACTCTGATCAGGTTTTTCATGTTTCAAGAGCTACCACAGAGAGAATAAACAGATCTCCAGACTCCTCYCCACACTCTGAACAGTCACCACAGTCTCTGTTTCTCCTCATGCTGACATGACCCTTTCCAGCCAGCCCTGCCCAGGGCACAGCTGATGTCCAGGGACAAGGGGACGCAGATTTTGTCTTTCTTTCTCACCTTCTATTTTTAATGAACAATAAATTACATCATTTTCTTCAGGCTAAGTCTTTGCCAACAACAGCCACTATTCCCACTTTGCTGATTTTCCTCTTCCCCCTTTGTTTTCCTTCCAGTTTTTTGGATAGACAACCTCCCTAACCCACCCCGCACTTTCCCCCTAATTTTACGTCTCTTGTGATTTCTCCTTTTGTTCAATCCATTTAATTTGCACTTTCTAAACCAAACTTTACCAGAAATAACCTGAAATCTCAGTCGTTGACCTGCACTAACTCAGCAGTTAGCCATGCTTTATGCAGGGTATTAAATCAGATAATGCCCAGAGATGTCTTCTCAMTTATTCTCTAAGATATCCATAGATCCATAATTAAGCATATACAGAATTCTTTTTTKACTAGAGCATGGATTCCACCTCACTACAGAAGAAATGGAGGTTCACAACACGAATTTCTGCTAGCCCAGAGAATGACCTTGAATTGTTAAGCTCAGTCTCTGCTGCCCACTCCAAGCACGATGCTCTTTTTTCAGGAGGATTATCAAAAGCAGTAATGGCCTTTGCTCCTGCATGGATTTATTGTATTTGCAAGTATAACTTGAGACAGACAGAGTAAACAAGGCTATAACAAAGGAGCAATACCAATGAGCTCTGGTTATCAATGTCAAGCTTCAAAAGAGAAATTTCAGKGCTGGGAAGATGAAAATCTGAACAACTGGGACTAAACAGAGTTTCTCATTAGAACAGGAAAAAACTTCCAAGAAATGAAAACTTAGTTATAATGGATACGCTCTCTGCTGTTTGTTTTTGAGGGGTAAGTTTAAGACAGCAGAAAACTAATTGCTTACTAACATAAATAAACGCTATTTGAGAATTCTCAGAGATTTASACACAAGCTGGAGAGAAAAAAAATGCTGTGCCTTGAGGACAGAGCGTGATGGTGAACGTCTGTCACCATGATCAAGGCTCCTGACTCTCTGTCAGCTGATGTCTTGCTCCCAGTGGCTCTGCAGCCAAACCCAGAGCAAAGCAGGAAGATTAATTCCAGCACACACGGTTCATTACCTCTCCCAGAAAACACCATCAGCGGGGTTTAATAACTCGCTCCGAACTGTTTAATTGCGATGCCCGCAATAATAATTATTGATTATGCCCAAAAAAAAATTACGTTTTGTGTAAGACGGCTGCAGAACGCACACGCCAACAGAGCGCCAGCTGATGGTTTGCCAATTTGATTTATTTAGATTATGGATACAGCAGTGGCAGCAAATGTGCTGGCTSCCTTCCTGCTCTGCCCTTCTGTCCTGGCCCCTCCCCTCCCATGCTAATCAGGGAGCGAAGCCTAACGAGGAGATAATTGCACATCCAWGCTATTCGTGCCAAGAGGATTCATGTCAATATTTTTAATTCACTCAGTTAGTTTTGTCTTGCTACAGGTTGCATTTTGAGGCAGAAGTTTGGACAGACATCCCTCTCATGCTTTACTATTTGATGATTTTCAGGCCATGTTTAAGACATTACTAATAATGTGCAACAACTTATTATTCAGCTTCATAAACAATACAGGAAAATTTCCTCTGTAGGCAGCAGAGTTGCAAAGATGCTCTAGCTAAAGGAACTTTTAATACTGAATGTCTGAAAGGGAATTGGCATATTTCCTTTTTTTTAGGGAAAAAATGCTCAGTTACTTTGTCATTTAAGCCAAAGCATATATGATTTTTATGACTATTACTGTTTAAAAATCCATCCAAACATTGATTTKCTTCATTTTTCATTCAAAAAGGCTCGCAAAATTTGAGATTGCCAAATCATCTCAAAGTTAGTGCTCTGAGAAACTGTCAGAAAATTAGCATGTAACTTTGAATATATGGATAAATATGACAATGAGCTTAGCTGGCATAATGTTCATTTGGAAAAGAAGCAATTAAAACAAAGCATAAACAAGATGCTAAACTCTCAGGCTATTACTAGAGAAATTTGTTTGCTTTCTTCCTCATTTAAATGTTAAAAATAATTTAGGAAGAAAATTAGATTCCGAACTTCTCGCTTTTAAAATTATGATGAAACGCAGTAACTGAAAAAATAAATCTCAGAATAATTCATTTTAATTTGTGTCTACCACGAACAACAAAGCCCTTTGGAAGCAGACCTTTCTATAAAGTCATCAGACTGTTGCTGTTTTGAYGGGCAATGTTTTTAATGAACCAATGGCAACTTGCTGATAACAATTAGATGAGATGGAATGAAACCATTCACACTCTTTAAAAGAGCAATGGTGCTCCTGATAACAGAGACTTCATCATTGTGTTACTTAATCTGCTGCCTGCCTGGAATTTATTGCGCTGCAGGTTGAAATTTAGTATTAAACGTCCATCAATAACAGTGTGCAAATAAAAAAATCATGAAAGCAAACTGATTTAATGTCAAACTAATGAGACTGGAAGCTCTGCTTAAGGAATTACATTTTAGCCTTTCTCAAATAAAGTGCTTAGAGGGGAGAGGACTTCCCGGAATTTACTGGAGAAGGAGATTTCAGTGGTTAATGAGAGGATCAAGACTAAATGTCAAACTAAATAATGTCATAAACTCTTCATTTCTGATGCTTGCCAATTCCGTCACCACTTCCTTATACCCTGTTAGCACAGGTTCATTGGCCACATCTGAACTCCCAGATAAACAGCAAAACCTCATCTATCACTGCTCAGCCACTAATCTGAAATCCCAGCACACCAAAAAAAAAAAAAAAAAAAAGACCTCAATGCACTTCTTAACAGCAAAAGAACTGCACAGTGTTCTGAGGAAAACCATATTCCAAATCCACAGTTATTAGCGGGTTCCAATGGAAAATGAAAGGAAGGTTCTCAAAAGAGTGGCATAATTTCTCAATATTTTTGGCTTTTTGATAACCTTAGAATATCTATAATTTTTGGAGATTTACTGTCCTTGATGTGAAAATTTTTCCAGCCACCAAACAAGCACCCTCCAAAAATTCTTACGAGTGTTTGGATCAAACACAGAGAAACTCTAGAGGGAACCATTAGAAGCAAGGCTACAGCTTGAGAAATGCTTTTTGGATGAAGAACTGACTGCTGGCTAGCAGACCAGGGCCAGACCTCTCCATCAGTGAAATCCCCACAGGAATTCCAGGGGTGAAGCAGTGCTCAGCTCTCAGGGCATGGTTGATGTCCCCAATAAGGAGTGGCTGCCCATGGTTCACAACCCCACTGCAAAAATGGGCAAATATTCAACTGAATGCTGAAAAAATGGGCAAATATTCAACAGAAACAACTTCAGAGCTTTACACTGCTGCACTGCTACAGCTGTAATTCTAATTATCAAAGATTTTTAAGTTTTTCCTCATTTATGCTTCAGATTTCCTCTAACCAAAGGTACTCCACAGGATATTTTTTAAGGATTAACCCAGGATAGGCCTTCAGAAATAAACATTTTCATGATCAGTACAGGAGGGAGATGATGAAGAAGAAAGGAAGGAAAACTGAAACTTTCAAATTATCTTTAAAAAACGTGCAGGAAATCTGAAAGTATTTAAAAAAAAAATTACAAAATGCTGGGGTTTGCCCTCTCATGTTTCAGCAAGGGATTCTAAATACCATCATGGGAGCAATCAATTTGCAGCAGCTGTGGACAGCCTTAAGGGCTTGAACAGCTTAATTGGAGAAATGTTTTAGAAGTTAAAAGGCCAGAATCATGTCAAGTACATGAAGCAAAAACTCAGATGCTTCTAAATGAATTCATTATGCAGTATTACAAAGGASAGCATCCACATAAGAAAGAATGTTCAAAAAGGATAATTAAAAGCTAGTTTTATTGATGGATTCTAATCAAACACCAAAAATATTAATATAGAGATTCAAATTATAGTTAATCTAGTCTATAAAGTTGTATTAGTAATTTTTAAGAATTATCTTTAATAATAATTTAATGCATGGAAGCAAAGTTTTAAGGTACTTAGAAACATAATAGTCACTTAATTAAAGGCAGGATTGAAATTTAACAGTTCACTTAAACTACTCATCCCCTAATTTAGTTTTTTTCTTTGTGTTGAATTTAGTGTTCATGCAGAGAGAGATGATCTAACTTTCASTAAAGTCAAAGCCTCTGGCTTTTCACAACTAGAATGGATATTTATCCTTTGGCTTAATTGCACTTTAATGGGGCCTTTAAGACCTGTTTGCTGAGAAACTCAGACCTTCAGGACAAAAATAGCACAGGAGGAAAATAATGTCCACTGTTCAGATCACCTCCCTTCATTAAGGTGTGTTTTACCTCTGCCATCATCATCCCTCAGTGCTGCTGCTGACAAAGGACACAAAATGTTCATTACAGRCCCATCACTGCCAAGTAAAGCAGAGCTTCAGTTCTGTTCCCTCCAGTGAACTATGATCTAAAGTGTGGATAAATTAATAATTCAAAAAAAATGTTACTGTGCTGGAACTCCTGTAAGCATACTACAGATAAAACAGGTCATGAAAATCTTGGGGTTTTGATCCCTTCTTTTACCTGAGCTCAAACAACTTCAGCACACCATTCCAGATTTACTATGGAGGTATGTGACAGAAAAAAAAGGAACAAAACCAACTCAAAACCAACCAACCAGACAAACAAACAAATCCTTCTTTTCCCTTTGGTTGTATAAATTTACAGCATCATAGAAAAAGCAACATCTGAGCAACAATGACCTAGGTGAGCATATCTACATCAATATTATCAACGTTCTAAATGAGARTATTTATTAGAAAAGTTGTGAAGTTTATTGGATTTAGGTTTAGGCAGATTAATTGAAAACCTTGTCAAGAACCAGAGTTCAGAGTGATGCAAACTGTGATATCCTCATGGGTGTTTACAGTTCCTCAATGCAGTGCCAAGCACTCCAGAATTACACAGGATTATCTTTGCAGAAATTATTTAAATATTGGCTCCTGTGTATGGAGTCATCCTYGAGGTACCTTCTGCTGGAGCCTGCACCACAGACTCCTTCTTCTAAGTAATCATTATTTTCTTCTGAGTAATTATTTTAACTGAATGATTGACTAAAGTATTTGAGGTACAGAGCTCAAACCAGCCAGCATTCCCATGCTGTATGAGCCCTGCCTGTTACAATCCCCCCATGTACTTCCAGTAAGTCTGAAAGCTKTCTGCAAAGAGCCCTGAAAGCTTTTCCCCCAAGAACACCTTTATTTTCTTCCCWCATCTCATTCTAAGGAGCCTTGAGCATCTCTAGCTTTAGGGGGTTTTCTGCATTTAGCTTTCTCCGTGCCAAGAGGAGCTGCAAAATATGCAACCTCAGAGCTCCAAGATGCACTCACTTTTTTATCTTCTGTTCCTAAAATCTGAAAAAAAACCACCCCACCACTCTCTGCTTTTTATTTAAGAGCTACAACTGGAAACAAATGGTTGTGTTTGCAATAGCCATCATTCTGTATTGAGGATAATTAGTCCTGGCTGCCAGGAAGGTGGGCATGGGTCAGCAAAGCCCTGGTCATCGCTGTACTGGGGGCATCACCCAGGGAGGGATTRTCCTGYTCTGYTCTGCTTTGCCATGGCCTCACCTCCAGYKCTGGGGCAGSTTTGGGCACCACAATATCAGAAAGATATTAAATTATGAGAGAGTGTCCAAAAGAGGGACACAGAAGGATGAAGGGATGTGAGGAGAAGCGTGTGAGGAGCAGCTGAGGGTTTTGGGTTTGTTCAGCTGCAGAAGAGACTGAAGGAGATAACTCAGTGCTCTACTCTGTTTTTGGCAGAATGATCTCCTCTACAATATTGAGTATTTAGAAAGCAGCCTGTGGTTTTACCAAGTATAAAATAAAGCAGTAGCTCTATTTCTATCCTCATACTCTTTAATGGAGACTCATCACAGTTACAGCTTCCTCGTGAGAAGGAAGAGGAGGGACAGACCCCGACCGCTGCTCTCTGTGCCCAGTGATGGGGCTGAGGGAACGGCCTCAAGCTGGGTTTAAGTTGAATGTCAGAAAAATATTCTTCCCCAGAGGTGGCTGGGCAGTGGCCAGGCTCCCCCGGGCTGTGGTGACAGCACCAAACCTGTCAGAGCTCCGGGAGCATTTGGACAGCTCCAGGGATGCCCAGGACAGGATTTTGGGGTGTCTTGGTGGGCTGGGGCAGCAGCCACCCGCAGCAAACACGTGCAGCAGCAACAGTGCCACCAGAACTGATCGCTTTCATTTACTGCCTCCTGTTTTATTTACGTATTTTTGAATTTGTTGTATCATTTTCATTTTCTCCTCGCAATACACACAGGAGGAAAGCGACTCAAAAAAAGTCGTATCAAAATAACCTTTCACGTACTTTGTAGGTAGATGGGATATTCTGAGATGGAAGTCCATTATTTTTCCATTTAGGCATTACAATATCCTGTAGCTTACTCCCATTTTCCCTGCCTAATTTGCCATCTCTTAGATGCCAAGAATGTGCAGGAATCTCTGAGGGGCGTTTCTCTCATCAGCAGAAAAGGAACATTGGAATAATGACTTTCAGGCATTGGTGGCAAGCATTGTATTCTCARAAGCATAAAATCAGAAATGGAAAAACTCCTAATAGGTCACCTAATCTATCTTTCTGCACAAACTGGGTTCTGCAAAGTTGGAATAGCTTCAATTTCCCTAAGAAGTCGCCTGCTTGGGATTCCATATGCAGATTTCTTCCCAGTAATACAGTCATATGCTCTTCCCCATGTCCCCTTTCAATCTCAAGGAGGAGCTAAAATACAGAAGGATAAAGGATGAGAAGCTCGGAGAATTGTTACATTAAAACCACCAACTTAGCCTGACATAACCCAGAGTTTTGGGCTCTGTATTAACAGGAAAAAAATATTAGACTGGCATAACATCTCTGTGGCAATAATTACTTTCTAAATGTACTGGAATAAATTTAATCTTAATGAAATTCCATCTGATGCCAAAGCAATGTCTGCTGCCTTTCTAATACACCTCTCTAATTCTCATATCAGGAGGATAAGATCTTAGAATTCCTGAATAATGAACTTTCTCACACAGTTAGACGACTACCAATATATAAAGATACACTTTAGCAGTTCCTCTCCGAAAAAAATAATGACCTGTTTGCAAAAGCTAATAGGTTCTGTATTTGCTATCGGCTTGCTCCTGCAACTTCTCAGTTACACCAACACTTTGTTTGTGCTGCTGTCATAAGTAGGAACTCAGATCATTAAATGGCCTCTGACCYGGGCATGTGTTTAATCAAGTTCACCATGTTCAATCCGTTTCACCAGCAGGAATCATGACAGAGGCTCTACCCACACCCATCTGGTGCCAGCAAACATCTCCAGAGCACACATCACCCAAGGGTGTTGATACTGTTGGGATTTAGGTCATGGTCTCATGTACCAGTGACAGAATTCCTGTTTGTCACAGGTGAAGGAACAAAAGGGGAAGGAACTGAAAAGCTCATCCTCCATTCAGGAGGATCTGGAGAACACAGACACCCCACGTTCTGAGCTGAGCACAAACAGCCACAGATGGATGGGACACTGACCTTCCAAAGCATCACTCAGCACAAAGCYATAAATAACCTGCCATTAACATTGCAGCGGTTCTGTCACACTGCAAGGCAAGACAATCACGTTTTATTATTTGTATGTAATCACAGTTGCTATGGGGTAGACAGGAGTGAAGAGGGAGACAAATAAATTATAACCTTTTTTTTTTTGCAAAAGTAAAATCAAAGCAGTTTTGTGGAAGCATTTAAAGCAATAAGAGCTCTTCCCTAATGGGGCTTCTCGCAGTCGCTCTGACAACAGCGGAATTTTTTTTCCAGATCACATAAAAGCAAAAAAAAAAGAAAAAAAAGTTTCTGTCATAGCTTAAGTCAGTAGTTTTCTCCTAGAAATGTGTTTACAGTTTGAGGCTCACCAGGGAGGCATGTTTTGCATGTAAATAGTGAGTGGTTTTRGAGGGTTACTCTGACAGCTGATGTCTTGAGCTGCCTTGACATCGGTGGGCTCACGGAGTGGCTTCATGGCAAGTGAACTTCCTGATGAAAGACAACCACATAAAGTGGAGCTTCTCATCTCCACTCCTTGCTGGCTACACTCTGACCGTGCAAGGGGCAACAAACAAATGATTAAAAAGAGATTGCGCTCCGGGTCTGGTGGCAACTGACATAAATGAACTTGAAAAGACAAATAAGACTGCACTAATTTTAAAGYCACWGTGGTTTTCTCAGTCTGCATTGCTAGAAATTACACTGCTGAAAGCAGCGGTGGCCTGACTTGCCCAGAGAAAAAGCAAAAGCAAGCTCTTGCTATGACAGAAGGGGAATGTCAAACACACCCCAGAGAGGGAGGTAATTAAAGTCTTTGTCTTATTTATTCTTCTTTGTAGAGAATTAATAGCTACAGTGTTCATAATGTCTCCTGGCTCCTGTACTTAGGCTTAATTCACATTTTCCTTCTATTTCCTAAATTATAATCTGCAAATTACATTGCTGATCCCAGGAAGGTACACGGCTCTCAGCAGCAATGTCTCTGTGCCACAGAATTGAGCAGAGAATTTTTCATGTCTCTGTGCCACAGAATTGAGCTGGCCCCGGATTTTCATGGCCTCTTCCTTACCACACTCTGGCCTTGACAGTTCATCTCTGGGACAAACCTGTGAATCCTGAACTGATACTCAGGCACGAGTGCAGCACTTCCTCAGCCAAATACACTCAGAAGGGGTAGGAGACTCCCTGACCAACACAGTTCCATAGAACTCTGCAGAATTCACAGCCATAAAGKCATTTTCTTATGCTTGGCTCATGTTTGTGATCAGCACAAGGGGTTTTCCAGGCATTTCAGCCATTCACAGTCCAGCTGCCAACCCACTCTGGTCCTTCTGCCTTGATCTTTGTGTCTGTGGGAGACATTTATCATAACCAATCATACTCTTCAACAGCACTTGAGGTGGGTTTGCTGCTAGAGCTGCCCAAGACACATTTTAAACTGGAAGTGTTTCCTTCCCAATATTCCATCCATCCCTGCCCTCTGTCAGTTTAAAGCCATTCCCTGTGTCCTGTCCCTCCATCCCTTGTCCCCCAGTCCCTCTCCAGCTCTCCTGGAGAATCTTTAGGCACTGGAAGAGGCTCTCAGGTATTCCCTGAGCCTTCTCTTCTCCTGGTGAACATTCCCAGCTCTCCCAGGCTCCATCTCACCACCTTCAACTGCTCCATGTGTAACTGTGAAACCCAGCAGAATCCAACTTAGGAATAACTAACCAATAAAAATTAAGCTCTGCTTTGTACAATGGTTTAAGATATCACCAAAAATCAATATGTGAAAACCAGACTTCAATACCACAGAAGAGCAAAATTCCCTCGTTTTTCTTTTMAACAAGATCTGTTGCCATTTTCTAGCTGTGGAATAGATGCAGCAATTGCTCCATGAGGGCTCCAAGACAGTGAGAGAACTTTGTTAACAAAATGTGAGTGAAGCTGTTGGCCCATGAGGCCTGCAGAAGGGAGCCCTTTAGCTGTGCTGTAACCTCCTGKACAGACTTGGGCAGGATCCTTTTATTCTTTTATTATCACACGTGTGTGCTGCGATCACACAGCAGGACTCCCAGTCCCAACTGGGGGCTTCCACTGCTCCAAGATAAATAAAATATGTGATTAATAATACACACTACAGCCACATCAGTACTTCATAAGAAAATGGAAAATACACTCCTGGAGAATGAGCACGTACTTTACAATAATCCTGCTTAGCATTCCTCTTTTCTTCTCACTTCTAAACAACAGCAACAGGACAAAAGATGGCAATTTTAATTGTAAAGCAGCTTAATAATTTTAGAAAGGGAACCATACTCCTGCTGTACATCACAGCACAATGAATTCCTTTTGAAATGGGAGAAGGAAGGAATAATCCCAGAAGCTCTAATAGATAAGATGAAATACCATCCTAATWCAGTCTGCTTCTTGTTCCCACCATAATAAGTAGCTATTCTCTGTTTAGTAGGTTGAACACTACATTGTTCCCAAGAACTGGAATGAGCATGGACAGGGAGGAATCTGCTCACATGGGAATAATATTTATGTAATTATTAATGAAGTTGTTTATTGTTCACCATGTCTGTGCCTCCCATAAATGCCTATATTGAACATTCAGCAGAACTTAACACAAACCATTAACATGATTTGAGCAGTGGGAAAGGATCAGAGAGATCAGAATACAGTTCCAGCAGCTTTCTGAGTTTTACTTCAATCCAGTAAAGTCCAACCTAGAAATCTCAGGTGATTGGACAGACTACAACTCTTTAATACTTGTGTATCTCCATCTGACTTCCTAAATCCTTCATATGTTTCTGCCCTAAAGTTTGAGACTTAAACTTTAGTGACTGCCTGTGGATGAAAGTTATTTATGCCTGTCAGTATTCAAAAAGCAAGTTCAGTGTGAAAAAGAAAATGAGGTTTCGGTTTCAAGCTCTGAGCAAGGACTTTGTGAACCTACACTTGTTCTGTTCCAGGATAAGTTTGGGCAATTCTTTTTTGCTATTGAGATTTAAAAATCTGCAATCCAGATGACAAAATTTCACATTTCTGATGCTCATATTTTGCTCAGTTCACTCATTAATTTTCACCTCTATTACCTTATTTTAAAAAACAGTATGAAAGAGATTACTGGTTTGCATTACGATACAAGAATCAAAAATCATAKGCCTCTCTGGTTTTAATGTTTCATTTCCATTATGTCAAAAGCATGAACTTTGTTAAAATTAGCCCTCACTGGATGTTTTACCCACTGTTTTAATTGCAAATAGTTACAAAGTGACAGAATTATCTTTGTATTTTCCTTACTTTTGAGGCAAAAATAATCTTTATGTTACTGGATAAAMCAAAACAATTTCCATTTAGACCTCAAACAATAGATAATTTAATGTTTGAAATTCTTTCAAGGGAAACAACCCCAAGCAAACAATGGTTTTCACCCTTAAATTTATTTTCAATATTTTTGTGCTTTATTTGCTCTCTCCACATGGTTCCTTCTGTTTCCTATTTTCTATTGCTCCTTTTCCTGACATGTAATTTCCTACTCGCTTTTATTTCACACATTCTACTGGTTTTTTTCATTATTTTTTTCTATTATTTCATCTTCCTTTCTGTTTGTCAATTTTATGCAGTTTTTGTGTTTTTTGGGTTTTTTTAGTGTGGCTTACTGTTTTGACATGCCTTTATTGTTGCATTTATTTTTATTTACTTTTTTTGCTTTCATTGTTCTATAGATGAGACATTATGCCAAGCCAAATCCCTTTTCAAATTTTCTTTGAATAAAAGATGAGCTGCTCTGGAATCATTCCAGATGGAGCTGCCAAAATGAACTGGTCCAGCAGAGCTTCCTTTGGATTATATTCCATGACAGTTTCACTATCCCTGTAGCTGTGACAGTAATGCAAGAACTTTCACAATAAATCTCTTTTTTTTTTTTCATTTTTGGTACCTTTGATTACTTTAGTCTATTGAATTTCAAACTCAAAACTAAGTGGAAAAAAAAAAAAGACTTTGTTGTGCTGACTTTTGACAAATATCTACTGATGGAGAACTTCAAAAAGCAGTTTTTGTGTGAATGGCAAAAACGAAGACTGAATTCTTGCAGCTTTTGCCTGTTGGGATTCTCTCGTGTCTACTGCTTCAGGTGTTTTGGGGTGTTGGCTTTTTGCTTGTTTACTGCCTTTTAGTTTGTTTGGGTTTGTTTTTATGTTATTTTTCTTCTTTGTAGCACTTTTGCTTCGAACTCACACAACTTGAATATTTTTGTATTTGTTCTATCAAACCTGTTGAAAACATGCCAACAGATTCCAAAGCTTTAATTCAATGCTGTTCTCACCTTATCCACTGCCTTATACGTAATGCTGACATATTAAACACTCATGACATGGATAATTCTAAGATTATTTTCAGTCCTGGCTGAAAAATCAGTTGCCCCATTTCAATTTTTTATTAGAACCAGAGTAATCTTTCTGATAGGGTTAAAAATAAGCCTACTTGGACCAAAAAAAATTTAAAAATATGGAGAAGGTCAGATCTGTACCTGAGCATTTTGTTTAGCAATTCCAAACTACCTGAGAAATCTTATGGCCCACCTGAATGAGAATACATTACTTAACTGCTTATTATTGGAACATGCAATTTGTGTGAAATTTGTATGAAAAAAGGATAACAAATGCAGTCTCTTCATTTGACTTCCCCTATGAAACCAAAACAAGGCATTTCTCTTCCAGACCTGAGGAAAAATCCCTGCAAAACTTCCTTTGCAGATTTCTCCAATGGCACAGTCTCCCAGACCACAAATCTCTACTCTAGACTGCTCTAATCCCAGAAAAATTCTTCCCTTGGAAACTGAATTTCTTGTGTTTACTTTCTAAAAGAGTGGAGAAATTAGTTCAGCACCTCCAAGAGCTATGGAAGAAAACCAGTTTGTCAGGGAAAGTCATATAACACAATAAGTTGTGAGTAATTAATTACCATATTTAAAACTGAGATATTGAGAATTATATTTTCAGTGAAGCTTTTATCAAGGGGAACTCTGAAATGTTCTCATTCATTCTGAACAAGCTCCCTAAAGTTTTAATACCAGAAATGTGCATTGCAACACCCCTGTGCYCTGCTTCAGACAGGAAAAAACCCTTATCCTTTTACATCCTTCACATTTTCATTCTTCCCATCATACCCTACCCAGGGAGCAGTTATAGATAATGCAGGTTAGCAGACAAAGTTTATATCTATCAAAATTATACATTCCTAAAGCCATATCTTGTTCATTTATACAGTTCCCTAGATCACAAACAAATACACTGGGATAGGTTTTTTTGTTGGCTCCTGACTCCAGGAGCAGTTAGGARCACTAATGAAGAAGAAATATGCTGCAGGATAAATGCAGTAATTTAATGTATTTCTTCTTACAAGCCAAGTATTTGAAGGATAGATTGAGGGCTTTCCTACCTACACAATTTGACTTGTGGGACTCCTGTGATATTACTGAAGAAAACATATAAAATGATCTAACAGATTTATAGGATTTCTTGTAGTGACTCTGGCCATTATTGACATTCTTCAATTATCATTGACCTTTATCTTCTAGGGCAAATGCTGTTCCCTGGGACAGCCACTTAGAAGGAAATCTAATGTTCTGTGCCTGAACATGTCATTTTTATGCTACTTTAAAGAAGAAACGCTGCTTAACCAGCTAATTGCAGCAACTCTGTGTTGGCTAATGATAGCTCTTCTCTCCAGGAAACCTCCAGGAAATTAGCACTGCACGTGGGATGGGGCAATTCCACCGTTTGCTGCTGCCCTGTAAATGATAGATGTTCCTGGCATCTAGAAACCCTTTCACTTCGTTTCCCAAAAGCTGTAAACTCATTAGCATCTCATCACATTCTCCAATGCAAAACCCTGCAGCGTGCACTGGACATCTGGGAAAAGCTGCAAAGGCAGATTAATCACTGCCTTTTTCTGATAGGGTGGAACAACAAGGAAAATCTCTTTACTCCTGGCACCTTTATTTGGTTCCATTCGCCTCAATCTTTAATCCCTTTGTCTATGCCAAACAATGTTAACAAGATGCCCAATTTCTCATGGAGGGTGAGTTTTTCCTGCAGATACAGGGAATTCTTGCCAGACATGACCCGACAGAGAAGGGCTTTCTTTTGGGTACCTGACACCTTTTGGGTACCTGTCACCTTTCTCCAAGGAACACAGGGTGTCTTTATCAAGCACAGGGCACCCACATTCCTGCCACAACCAGAACAGAATCCTGTGCTTTTATATGCCCCCCCAGCTTTTATCTGTCACCTTCCACAGCAAACGCCACAAGGATCAGAGGACTTGATTAATGAGAAGTATAAGCAGAACCACTGCAGAGTTGTGTAGACATATGGAATAACATCAAATAAAATGGTCCCTTTCCTTGAGCTTCCTAGGCTGTTAAATGATAAATCTACCACCATCACCTTTTTAGGAACTTTTCAACTGACACCATTAGGTATTGGTGAAACAGTGTTAGAAATGACAAGGAGGAAGAAACTTTATCTACTTCATCCTGCCCACTGAGTTTTGGATCCATTTCTGTGACGTGCATTATGTTTTTTTTCCAAGGACCATATTCCCTATTCCATTTCTGGGACTATATGCTGAAAACAAGTAGATATGTTTCATCTCAATACAGAATTTTCATCATCAAATTACACTCTAGATGGTATTAAGAGGTTGTGAACTGGTGTCTGTCTGCTGTAAAAACTCACAATATTTTCAAATGTTACTGATAGGAGCTGTGCATAAGAAGGAAAACCTGGTTGCAAGTTCTTTCAAAGTCTACATTATTATTTAAAACATAATAAAATGCATGCAAATATGTCTTTAAACTGTATTTATCCAAGTGTGGATACATAAAATTCATGGGAATATGTCTTTAAAGTGTGTTTATCCAAGTGTGGACACAACTCGCCCAAATATACTCGAGAGCTCTGGGCTGTAGCAAGTCAAGATTCTGGGACAGACTTAAGAACAGAAGTCAGGAAACAGAAACACTTCATATCCACAAACTGAGACCATGGGGAGGTCACATGTAATAGAATCATATGGACCTGCACTGTGAGAGGCAAAGAGCTGAACTCCTTAAACTTTGTTAAAATTTCCTAGGAAATATTTAACAAAACAGATCACCAGATATTTATCTAGCTCTTTCTTCCAAATGGCAATCACATAATTACTAAAAATGAAAGCAAAGCCTGATAGATGAATAAGAACATTAAATGATCTGGAGGAAGCACTAGACAGCCAATTGCCCTATCTAATTTATGCTAAATAAAATTTTACCAAAAACGCTGCTTCCTCGCAGTCAAAACAGTTCACAAAATTATCTCCTGGAGAAAGAAAAGACCTGCTCATTTTTTGACATGTTTATCTTTAAGGCTTCAGCCTTAGATTCGGAGGACTTTAATTAAGTATCTCAAATTAGACTGAGCAGAACTTATAGCCCAGTTCCTCCCACACACCACTCCTCCTCGTTAATCACCAGCCTATTCCAGCTCATCTTCCCCCAAGGCAAACTTTCCAAAGGTATCCTGTTGTTACAACTCAGGCTGTGCAGTGGAACAAACCACAGCAAATCTCTAAACCCCAGCAGCTGCCAGCSGTGAGGATCACCCCAGGATCATCTGCTTTAGTTTCAGGAATTATCACATTGTTATCTGCAGAGCTTTACTCTCCAAAATACTTGAAAGTTAAAGCTAAGAATAATCTTTGATGCTGGACTTGTGTGTGCACAGCACAAAAGCTTCACTTGGTTTTAAATTAAGAAAGGAGGAAGGCAACCCAAATGTGCTCAGGTTTCTTTTCCACTGTGAGAATAAAAGGTAGAAGGCATCTTCCCTCTCCCGAAACCTGTTCATTGGTTAATATTCACTTATTTACATAAATGGTGAGCTGTTTCTAACTAACCTAATTATTAAATAACAGCAGCATTYGTATTCCTAAATCAAGTGGGGCATTCTTGGCCTCTTTTTCCTCAGTGAGAGAGGAGCTACACTTCTGAAATGCTGCTGAAGCCCCCTGCTATCAGATCTCCCCCGTCTGCCCCGATTTTTTAAATTACTCTTGCAATTTGAGGAGTTTTCTATGCCAGGACCAATTACAAAGAGCAAAAACGAGCCAGATCTGTGTCTGATATACATTGAGATAGTCATCCGGTATAAATTGGTATATCTGACATCAAAATGCTTCAAACCCCAAGCTCCTCTTTACATCTCAGAAAAATTACATGGATCCCTGTTTAGTCATTAGTGTTATGTCCAGCAGATAATCTAAAATTAAAAATAACCACTTTTTAACCAGATAATTTCAAAGAAAAAAGGCCAGTGATCAAAGACATTTTCACTCAATGTTGTCTTCGCCTCTCCTTTCATACATGCAAATAAGAATACCAAATCAAACACAAAAGTGTCTAATTTTTAAATAACTGAAGAGCAATTTCCTATCATAAATAATTTTCAGATCTATTCTGATGAATAATTACTGCCCTGGTTCCACAATGGAACTCAAATCAATATTATTACTGGAACTAGAAGTCGGTGTGCTGCCCTCTGGACAGACTAAATGCAACTTATTTTCCAAACTGCTGAAGTCAGAAGAACAAAGTTATTCCTTATTAAAAGAGCCTGGTTTTACTAAATAGTGAATATAACAGCACCTGAGTCTCCTGTGTGTCTTTTTGAAGTAGAGAACTCTGATCCTCCAACAAAGTAAGGGAGGCAGACACTGTAATCATCAATTACATCGTCACAGAGAGCAAATTACATATTAGCAACCAACCCAAACGAGCTGAGGAAAACTGACACTAAAAAGGAAACTGCTCCCTTCACTGGCTTCCCCTGCTGCAGAGATAAAACAGGAATTGATCTTCTGTAATTTAAATTAAAAGTAGGGAGAAGGGAAAACGTCAGACATTCTGGGAGCATTTTCCTCTGACTTGGGTTATGCCAAGGGTTTCACTCCCAYGTAAAATACAGGTCACTCCTTATACCATTTTAGATGGGGTCAACACTCCATGAGCATGGAGGAGGAGATGTTTGAGGCAAGATTTAAATAAAATATAAAGTGATTTAAAAAAAAAAAAAAGATAAAAAAAGCCCAGAAAATAAATACAATATATTCTTGCAGAGGGAAATACTGTGGTGCCTTTACATTATATATTTTGTTTTCATTCCACTGCAAATCTATTCAAATATTGGATAAATGAACTCATGATGAATGCCATCGATAGGTGGAAATGAAAGTAGGTGAAACGTGGGCTGAGTGTTGCAATGTGTTTCCCCTTTCTGTATCTCTACAAACCAGTTACATCTGAGAAACCTTCACGATGGCATTGCAGAAATAAATATACACGAGGTAGTTTAAATAAAAAGCACTTGGAAAAGCAAGGAGCCTGCACTTTAGAAGAGCATGGGTGCGTTTGGTGAGGATCTGTGCTATTTGCAAGCAGCTTGACTCCCTGCATGTGGAAAATGGAGAGGCACTTGCTCTGTGCTTCGATGAGTTCCCTGTAAACAAAGCAGGAGATGTTCCTGTGGCTGACTGAGCCCTGCCAACCTTTGGGGTTTTCTGAAATGTGAAAGAATGTGGAAAATACGGACTTAAAACTTGAGTGTTGAGCATGATACGCTCAGAAAGCTCCTGTCCTGTCCTGAGCTGCAGCTTCCAGACTCATCCAGATAAGATGCTGGTCAGCACAGGGCTTTTTAAAGAATTCCAGCAGGCTAAGCTGCCACATGCTCACAGCTCTTCCAGAGCTCAGACCACAGCTCAGTAACGCTCACACAATACCAGCCTGCAGCCCTGCCAAAATGAAACTCAGCAGGGRAAAAAAAAGAAATCCGTTCCTTTTGCCAAACAAATGCTAAATGCATAAAATGCAGGCATCCACAGCACTCACACCTGACACTCCGAGTCAGCCTCCCCAGCGTTACTTATCAAGCTGCTTGGAGAAGCTTATAAAGCTCATTCCTCAGGGTAAGATATTTTCTAAATGGGCAGCAGGTTTTGCCAGGCTTGTGCTGTTACCTAGTGTTCTCCCTGGCTGTATGTCAAAGGAAGGTTTTTTAAGGCTTATGTTAAGAAATGATGTTCAGAACGATGCCAGGCCAGGCCYTGAGCTGCTCTTAATCCTTCATATGTTTGCAGCATCCCGCAGAGCTGCACTAATTCACACCAGATGAGCAGCTGTCCTGCTCCAGTCCTGGYTTATCCCTAAATCTGAGAGAGAGCTCTCCCCCCAAAGCCATGTGCAGTCAGAAATGAGAAAGTTCAATCCAAGAGCAGGAATT
Organism: Malurus melanocephalus; assembly: GCF_030028575.1. Classification (NCBI taxonomy): domain Eukaryota; kingdom Metazoa; phylum Chordata; class Aves; order Passeriformes; family Maluridae; genus Malurus; species Malurus melanocephalus. Next base: position 99,156 of record NW_026623764.1, on the reverse strand, counting down.
SAACCTTTTTTATTTCTCTATAGTGTTGTCAGATCTGTATCCCAAATTAGAGCTTTGCCCACTGCTGAAATCACCGTGCTAGCATTTATCTGTGTCTCAGAATCACACATCAACAGATTCCTGACACTTAAACAGATGCTTGACAATTAATTTAATGTATTTGACATGTCAAGCATAATAACAAGTGCTCCAGGCCCCACAGAGCCCAAAATCTGTGTCCAGTGTGCCTCATGGTGATCCAGACCAGCCTGTCAGGTGAGAGATCCTCACACCTGGACAATTCAGCACATTTGCCATAAGCACTGATAATTTTTCCACCTGGCTGAGCCAATGGCTGGCTCAGAGTGAAGGCCCCATTCTGGACACATCTGATAAATAAGGTGAAAAAAGAAAGAGAATTAACTGAAATTACATTTCAAAGATTTGAAGATTTACTGGAAGCCATGGGATAGAAAAACCTTTAATCCTTCCTTTCTAAGCTAAATATGAAAAAAAATATTCTTGTTGTGAGCCCTGTCAAGTGATGGGGTGAAGTCAGTGGAAGGTTCTAATTGACTTCAGCTGTGGAATRCATCAGGGATGACGAAGACACTCAAATGTTACAAAGAAAAATGATGAATTCTGCATTACAGATTGCATGACAAAAGGGCTTTGTGAAAAAYCCCTCTCACATCACTCGATAAGAAAAGGAGAAGAGCTCTGAAAATGCTCTTTCTCTCGGTGACAGCWGCTGGGAAATGGAGCAGAATCCATTTTGTTTGTGACACAGATCTGAGTGACCTGGGGCACCTCAGCTCACCTGAGCCAGCCCAAAAGGCCAACCCCACCCTGTGCTGGGGCTGACAATGGATGGGTTTGTGAACATTGAGATTCTTCCTGCCTAAAGCCACTGCAGGTGACCCTTGATATTCAAAACATTCTATTAATGAGCTGATATACTTATATTATCATTATATTATTCATAAATTATTATGCATTACTATAATTATATATATATATATATATATATGATTTTATTAATCAGGAGCTTCCAGGCTTTCTGCAGCAGAGTCTCCTGGCCCGAACACAGCTCTGCACTGAGCAGAACAACCTCACAAACACACAATCCTGCTGGTTTCCCTCCTCTCTTGGCTCCTCCACAGAGAGCACTGCTTTTGGAGTTTAAAATTCACCACAAACTCATCTTCCTACCCACAAACTCAAAGTGTTTTGTTGTCATTAAAAGAAGCAAAGATATCACTTAAGTTTGTCTTTTTGCATTAACGTTTTGCCACATTTATTGTGATTGAATATAAGAAAGTTTCCTGATACAAATAATTCAAGACTTTCACAAAGAAATACCAGATCAGAAATGTTTCTCATAAGACAATGCCTTCTGCCTATACAGAAARGGAAAAATACCAGCTCCCAAAAGTCATGTCTTCACTTTTGATAACTGCAATTGTTCAGAATTAAAGCAGCTGACCAGAGATTCCCTCAGTGTGCATGCACATTGCTGCCCTTGTTTTTAAGCACTTAAAACCCACAGATGATTTGAGCCAATATTGACCTTTAAATATCAGTTATAGCACTTGGAGATAAATGAGTGTTGCTCCTTCAGAGCTGTGTGAGCCACAGCGACCTGGGGAACGAGTGGCTGAGCTGCAGCGCAATCAGTGATGGCTCTGATTAATGAATAAATACAGATGGGACAAATGGGAAATACCTGAGCTTTTTCTTTTTTTAAAAAAAAATGTCACTCTACAAAAAGCCAAGGGGACAAGGCATGACATTTTGAGCCTCTTTCCCATKAACAGGAGTCACTGAACAGTGGGCTCAGTTTGTCTGGTACTCAGTGCACAGTGACCATCATGAAGGGCATGGAGAGGGTTTTTGCTGCTGTTTTTTTCCCTGTTGCATTCCATCATGACAGTTTTAGACCAGGCTGCTGGTTCCCTTTGCTGGCCTTCTCCTGGCCATTCTGGGATTGACCCCACTCCTGTGGGCAGTGAGAAAAATAACTGGAGCTGCTGGAAGAGCTGGGAACTGAGAGCAGCTCCCACTCAGTGCTTGGGATGGCCTTAATGCTCTCCAGCAGACAATCTCAGGAACATTCAAATTACATAAACCACACATTATTTCACGTCTCTCAAAGCATGTAGATCCCTTGGATTTTCAGCACAACTCTCTTCCCTAGTTCTTCTGCCTACACTCTTTAATCACCTTTTGTTCATTGCTTCATGCACCTGAATTTGTCTGGACAAACTGCTGAGGCAATTTCTAGAAAAAAATGTATTTTTAACATGAGAAAAGTTTTTCGGTTTAGATTGTACAAAATTAAGCCCTGGATTGTTAGAACCCACYAACACTAAAACCCACAGTGCAACAATCAAACCTCAAAATATCTGGAGTTCCAATATCACTAAGTTTTACAATAATGGGGCTTTTTCCCCCAAATAAAATGTCTGCAGATGTAGTATATGATTATACAGGATCTCATCAAATCAGAAATGCATTTGAGAAAAAAATTTGCCTTCTGAGTAACCAGTGAAATGATTATTCAGTTCAAAAATTGTGTGCAATTTTCTTTAAAATCTCTGCTACTGGTTCCCACCAAATGGAATGCTGGATGAGGATGATTCCACAGCTGCTCTAGCAAAGAAATTAATTTATACTTTCTGTGTACTGCAGTGAAATATGGTAAAGTMCAAAGGTGATCACAGGAATGCAATTAGGAAATAAAATCTTCCAGAGAAAAAAGAACTCCAAAAGATAATTGGTTTTGTGAGGGGAACATATTACACATMAAGTACTCCTACTGCTATTCACACTTTAAGGTCAAGTCATCCTTAATCTGATGTGACACATGGGTAACATGCAAATTCTCTAATGTAATGTTACAAGAATGCACATAAATATTTCAATATAAGTGGAAAGACAAACACAATTCATCTTGTCTAAACACACATTCTCTTTCCCCTGCATCATCCTCAGTAGTTAAAGACTATGATCTACTGTAGACGTTTCCAGGACTATAAATCTTGCAGCATTTGCTAATGATTCTCTGGCAATGGCAGAGGAAAGGAGAAATCCAGCTCTTAAAAAGAATTCCCTGAGTAAAATGCAAATTCTGCTTTCTTAGGAATCAAGAAAGTGCTCAAGAGATGTGCTTGGAAGAGATTTAATAGACCAGTAAGGAGGTAAGAGTGGAAATATTTTATTACCTCTACACYATTAATCACTCCTGTTGAAATGGGTACTTATGCCAGATCATGGGACTTTGTTCATGATCAAAACCATTCTGATAAATCCTTCCTCTGCCACCTCTGTCCTGCTCTCCAGGACCATGAAGAGGAGAAGGGCACATGCTGGCACCTCTGATAAGAAGGGTTTGTCTCAAACATCTAATAAATTTATTTTTTTTTAAATAATGTTTGTTTGTTTGTTTTTTTTAAATATCTGTTAGCAAGCACATGGTGCACCATGAGTTCTGGGGCTGCAAATCTCTTGGTACAAGATTCTATCCAAGAGGAGGGAGCTCCACAAGGCTCTGACAGTAACAAATGCTAATGTGAGGCGGAGGAGGACAAGATAAACTCTCACACTCTCTTCCCAACTTTTCTTTTCTTTCTGTAAGAGCTAATGTCACTGTCACCTTCTCCACTCATGAGAAACRAGCACAGGATCTATCCCTGCAGCTGATTAGCACTCCAAAGATGGGGATTTCTTTTCTCTGTTTCAAAACAGAGGTTCTTTTTTCAACTGATGGAAGAGTGATGGGTTATCAAAACCCTCCACTTGAGATGAAGCAGCAGCTGCTGAATGGATGACAATGGGTAAGAGAGGAGCACTTACATTTGGGGGCTCGAGTCAGGGATCTCAATAATTCAGTTGTAACTAAAGAACATGATGGGTGTAAGACTGCAATTACTGCTCAGTGATCCTCTGTTATTTGTGTCTTTCATGAAGGCTGAGATGTGAATGCTGCTATTCACATCGTGGAACTCGTTGCTGCTGATGGGCAAAGGTAAGTTTATGGAAATATATTTATTTCCAAGCAATTTCAAGTAGAAGAATAATTGGCATATTTAAACGGATTTGCTGGAGACTGGCCAAAAACTCCCAACCCATAAAAGGCAAAGAACTCATTTTCTGAAATTAATTTCCAAGGGTGATAGGGGTAAAAAGAAATTTAAAAGAAAACAAAACCAACCCCCCCCAAAAAAAAAATTATAGATTTTGTCATTAATRAAAGAAATTACATGGTGAAGGTGTTTGCAACACACAAAATGGAACCTGATGGCCAGAAGATTCCAAGTCCTGACACGTATGTTCACCTCATCATTCGAAACATAATAAAGCTAAGATKGGACACAAATTACAAACAATTCACCAAAAGTTTTCTATTTGTGCTTTCCTCTTCAAAAAATATTTCCTATAGATTATATATCCTTTATAAATTTTTCTCTAATTATAAATCAGGTGTTTGGCAGGGGACAACTGCAGAAAAGGTACTTCAAAGTCTCAAGTTATACTGAAATAAAAGGAATCTACTCCTTTTTTACTTGCAATTCCAGCACATCCTATCACTCCATGCTCAATTTATTTTCTCCAATAATCTGAAAAGCCAACAGTCAAAACATGGGAGCCACACACAAACAAGTGAAGGAACCACCTAGACCAAACTAGCTGTCAGTATTTGAAAATCTATGAGAAAAAGAATTATGAGAAAAAGAAAGGCATTAGCTARAAATCTATATGGAACAGGTAATATGGCTCCACATGGTTTAAAATGACCACTCTGAAATAATTCAAACTGTGCTGATTTGGGGTTAATATCTCCAACACATCCTTTGACCAGCACCAGTGAGATGAGCAGAGCATCTTTCTGCTCTCTAATGGTTGCTGTCCCTTTCCTGTTTTTGCACTGCATTTTTTAGCTATTCCTTCTACTCTGCTTCTGTKTTTCTGGTTTGATTATGTTCATCAGAGCTATAAATAAATAAACAAAGCACAATAGTCACTGATTGCTATTTTATGCGCTACGATTCTAAGATACAAAATTTTCTGAGACAGAAAAAAAGTCTGATCTCTAGGATAGTACTTGTTCTATTTCTGGAGTAACCACCAATAGAAAAAAAATCACATTAGAATAACAAAAGCCTCTTTTTTTTTCCAATGATGGTGAAGAAAGAAATATTCCAACTCTTCTTAATAAAAAGTTTTCTTAAAGTCCCAGATTTTCTAYTGCATTGCTGAAGAAACTGTGCAAATTCTCCAAGGAGTAGTTATATTTGTAGAGAAAAGGCACAGAGACCAGAAAAAAGAATCACACTGGTTCACCTTCATATTTGAACCCAATAAACCCCAAAAGTTTCTTGGCATTTTCACCTCATCTTTGCTCTTAACTATAAAAAAAAAATTGCTCTGTTTGACCTCCCAGCCTTGTGSTCAGCATCCTTCAGGAAAGGAGGCTGCAGTTTTAACAGAATTCTCTAAATTCATGAGTTARATTCTAACATATATAAATAAATCTAACAGATTCCTCTAAATTCCTGGCTATTTTTAACAGGAGTGGTCACTGCTGCTCAGATCCTCCAGCTCAACATCCAGACCTTGCTCAGGCATGAACTTGGGATCCTCTCCCAGGGGAGACACAACTCTCCAGTGCAAGGATGCACATAAAAAAATGACATTGCTCCTCTTAATTTATCCAAAAAAGCAGAGGCAGAGAATAATTTTATGGTTGTGTGCAACTGAGGGAGAAACAAAACGATGCAAAATATAATTTAAAGGAGAAAACAAGGCAAATTTCAGAGCTCAAGAAGAGTTTTAAGTGGATGAGGTCTCATGAGGACCTAAGCTGTCCATCTGTAACWACAATACTTCCCTAAATCCTTCCTTTTACAAAGGGAAGTTGTTGGATGAACTGCTTGGGAAAACTTAAACTCARGAACAACCAGAACAACACAATGGTGATGGCATTTTCAGTGCCAGACACAGAAGCCAGRTGATAAAGGCTGAGCACAGTGAAATTCTCTGTACAAAACCAGAGACCACAAATACCACCTGACAATTAGAAKGTTTTCACAAGTTTATAATGAACAAAAGTCTGAAAGCAGACCCTAATTCYAGGTTTGGGGGTTAAGCAAACTTCTAAACTATTCAAATGCAAAACAGAGGCATTTTTGAAAACCCCTTAATTTAAATGTGGGGGTTTTCTTTCTGTTTTGTTCATTATAAATGTTCRATGTTCAGCCCCTGATTTTGTTTTAGGGCTTTGTCTCTGGACTTTCTGACTTTGAAAATAGATATTCTGCTCATAACATCTCAGCAGTTAACTTCGATTCTGATCAAAATGACAAAAAAATTAGGAAGTCTGAAAGGGAAAATAAACTTAAAAAAAATAAATTAATAGCCTGTTTGCAGCAGTATTAAAAATGGAATTCCTTGGCCTGTGCTGGTGTTGTTTGGATCTGTCACACGCTGTTACATCAGTCATGTTCTGTTATGTTAATATGTCCAGATGAATCACAGCAATGCCAMGGCAGCCAAGAAATGTCAAACACCAACACCTTGACACAAAGTGAGAAACAGCCCTGATGTGTGCCCAGAACTTACACTCACCAGCTTATCTTCCAAAAAAACACACAACCTGAGTTCCATGCACTTACTGGAAACTGAACATGAAGCCTATTTTCCATTAAATGTGTTTTGTTGTAAGTAAAATAACTGTACAAGTTGAAATAGTATAAAGTTTTATCTTCCCAAACCATCACCTTCCCATTTTAGAGACAGATATATTTATTCACCCTTTTGTCATGAAAAAGCAAGTGACCAAAGTCTGTGAGAAGGAAGATGGAAATCACTGAGAAAACACAAGTTTGTCTTGTTTCTGTGTTGTCACCTCCAACCAGGTAACAAAACAAAACCAGTACAATTCTCTCTTCTATTATTTCTAACGAATTATCAGGAACAAATAAACCAGAGAAGAAATTATTTGAAGCAACACACTGAAATTTAGGCAATGAATGTATCTGTAATTTGACACCATGTCAGGTCAATGATGGAGCTTTAACTTATTTAGAAATATTGGTTAAAAATGTCCTCACAAACAAATGTCTGGTGATTAAATTCAGTAACCACAGTTACCTTTCAGTACCCAGCAACCTTGCTGAACACAATGGTCCCTGATATTACAACAATCCTATGTGCTGTGACACCAATTCCCATTTCAATACCCTCTGACAGAAGGGCTTGTTTGGATCAGGTTATGAGATTATTCACCTCAGTAGCCAAACCTGTTTGGTTTTGTTTTGGTTTTTGTTTTTTTTTTTCCTGGTAGCCCTGAATCTCAGTTCCCCTCTCTCCAATTTAAACCACAAAGCCATGAAAATGTTTTCCTCCTTTTTTGGCTCATCTTGCAGGGAACAGAGCAGTAAGGAGTCCATGGAAAAGACRGCGCAACAGCAACTTCAGGGGCTCCTTAAATTATTCCCCTGCAAGTGTTAACCTCCCACTGCATTTACATTTGGAAAGTTAGTCCTCCTGAACTCACTCCAGGCATTATAAAGGCTCAGAGGGCTGGATTTAATAAAAACAACTTGGTCAGAGCAGCTTAAATTTATACAAGTACAAAGGGAAGTCATTAGAGATGCAGTTCACATAAAAGCCATGCATTTATGCATTTCGATTCTGGCCCTTTTTCTACTTTAGCAGAAGCACACGAGAAGAAGGAAAAAAAGGAGATCAAAAGCTGTGGAAGTTTTGCAAGAAGCCAACTTAGTTCATAAGACCAAATAACAAAGTAATGTTATTTTCTAAGTCAATGTGGCCTTAAGTGTCTTAAATCTGCCTGGAGCTTGCTGGAGGCRAACAACCACCGCAGCCCATCCCACTCCTTGTCTACTTTTTGTTCATTCATTAGGAAAAGTTTTCCATCTCATGCCTWACCTACCTCAGTCCTCTCCTGCTCTGAAAGCACTTTAAGTTATTTTGAGAGCACATCTGAAGGAAATGTTCTGGTTCACCCCCTCCCTCAMTCCTTTACACCTGGGCATGCACCTGCCTTGGACAGAAATGGGGTTTGGGYTCATCCTTCCCCAAAAACATTTCTGCTGTGATATCCTTTGCCTGCAGGTTTGCTGTTCTTAACTGGATTACCAGCTGTCACTAAATTCATGTGCTGTTGGTAAATCTGACCAAATTCTTTGGACAGCTGTTCATCTGGGCATAAACACATTAATTCTAATGGCCACATTAGTGCTACAAGTTTATTTGTTTGGTTGGGRTTTTTTTAGCTTTCACTCAGTGTAATTACTTCTGACACTCTCCTATCAAATAAGTTTTTGTTGTTGAGAGTTTTCGTACTTTTGTTTAAGCCAAACCACCACAATTTTTTTTTTTTTCACAGCAGATGCTGTAACACGATGGACAGGCTGTCATAAACAGATGGACTTGCTCTAAATCCAACCTCAAAAAAAACCCCATCCCATCAAGGATGAAGAACTGATCTCCTGGGACAATCAGTCAATACTCAGCACACCTTCCCCAGTGTTTACTTAACACATCTCCTGGGCAAATTCCAAACGAGAAACTGTGGATGTGCCAATAAGAAAGGGAGGTGCCAATAAGAAGAGGCAATATTTGATCCAAAATCCAGCAATCCAGCAATCTGCTCATCTTTGGGCATAAACTGTGGSATATTGATATGGTCACAGCTACAGCATGGAGGCAGAGGAAGGATAACATGGGAAGGATGGAGCAGGAGTGGATTGGGTTTGGATCTCAGGTCACAGAATGACCCAGTGAAGGATCACAGAGACAATGAGGGTTGTCTCTGTCTCATGTTCCCATAATCCAGCAAACATTGGAATCCATACTCTGAGCACAGCAGACTTGCTTCTCAGTGCTGCTGAGGGAAATGGGGCAGATTTCAGTTCTATTGACTCAGCAGAACCTGAGAGATCTTCTGGAGCAGCTTCCATCCCCTCCTTGCTGAGGGCTGCTGTCTTTCATGGCTCACCAGACCCAGAGAGATCTCCTGGGATCATCCCTGGCTGACAGCATCACTAACTACCCACCAAGCAGAGCTAAACAAATGCCTTGTTTGGTCTGAGGAGTAGCTAACATTCCAGTCCTCGAGATTCTACAATCTTGACCATGAAGCACCCATATATTTCCTCATTTCTCTGGATTTATGGGTGCTGTGAACATCTCTGGATCAGATGTGCTTTAACAGAAACATCTGAAATACATTACTGTGTGCTTAAGTTTGGTTAACTTCTCTGTGATTATTTATCTTCTTCTATAAAGTACACTACAAGTACATGAAATAGAAAAAAAAAATACCATTATTAACTCAATTCAGACATGTGATCATCAACCTGCCTCTGGATGTCACTGTTCTATGAGAGCTGRAAACATTTTAGGGAAGAAAAAGATGAAAAAAAATTTCACCTATTTTCCACAGACTTAAGATGTAGAACATTCTAAAAGTCTTAGATTAAAAATTCTTTGTTACAGTCTTCCTTTCAGCTCCACTTCCAGACAGGTTCTGTTTAGAGGGTGGGTATCTGAAAGGAGCTCTGCAAACTGCTTGCATAAAGCCAAGCAAACAGCTGCACTGTAAAAACATTCCTCAGGAATCCCACAGACATTATCTGAGAGAAATGGCACAAAAAAGAGCAAGTGGAATTTCCATTATTCCAACGCATTTACTGCGTTCTGATGGACTGTTGTGATAAGGAAAGGAGGCACAAATCAATTTGGATTTTACATTCCATTTAATTGCATATACATCGTGGTGTGTCGGGGCTTTGTGTGCAATCTGTGAGCTGTCATCAGCACAATAAAGCTGCTTGTATCACTTGCACCACCACAACCAATTTTATATATCTTTGCATCTGGGAATCAGAACAGAATTCTTGCTTGAAGATTGCTAGGCTTGAATCCAGACCCACTAAAGCCTTTTTTCCTAATCTGCCAGAATGAAATGGCTCAAAGCAGACAGAATTTTTTTTTCCCATATAACCCCTCTCGTTAATGCAGAGATGAAGTAAATATACTGCATCAGAGCAGAATAAATTTCACAGTACTCCAGGCTTGCCTGCCACTCTAGTTATGCTTTGTTTTACTCTCCAGGAAGAAAAGCCTTGCAGAATCCCCCATTTCAGCACGGAGGGTTCTGCACAGCTCCAGAGCAGAATGTGACTCACACATGAGAGATYCATAATTCATGAGATGTTCCAGGGCTGTTTCCATCCTCCTGAGCGAGGGGTGAAAAGCTGTGTCAGCAAGAGGGGCTGCTCAGGGGATTGAGCTCTCTCAGGGTGAAGAGTTCTCTGCAGGGATGGGGSTCCTTGGATGGGATTTTGGCAGTGCCACAGCTCTGTGGGCTACCAAATCACTTAAAGAATTCTCATCTTTTGCTGAAAGCTATTCCTAGAGCACTCCTTCCCTTCTCTGTGTTTGAGGTGTAAGCGTCCTGGGAGTTTTGGGGTGTTTTATGGTATTTGTGGAGTCAAGATTCATCACCAGTACTGCAGATCACTGAAAATTTAAGATGAAATTTCAGAGGMAGGCASYRASAGGAATCATACTGGCTGCTCCTAGRCACTCTTTTMGGTGTCCCAACAGGATAAAATGCAGAGTGGAGTGACTGTGCTCCAAAAATATGAGTTATTCATACATGGAAAAAGATGTAGGGAATTCAAGAGACCCAGAGAAGRGAATTCTGGACAGGCTCCACTTGGGGGATGAGAGAGGCAGAGACAGGGAATATTGTCACTCAGGTAACTGCTGTCACTTCCAGAAGCAGCTCTGGCCCTCACTGACACCCACCACACTTTCCAGCACTGAGGCAGMTGTAATTATTTTGCTGTTGTCAGCCCATAGGCTCATAATTCCTATTTTAAACCCACATTTCATGTTCCAACTACTGAGAACATAATTTTCTAACTCTCATCAGCTCACAAATCTTCTACAGCGGAAGAACCTTCCCTGAAATTCCACCATGGCTCTCCCCTGAAATATCCCTGGGTGACTGATTTTGTCAAGTCTAATCATCTTGGATAAGACAGCTGAGATTTCAATTTGCTCAGGCGTGAGCTCTCACCACTCCACAAGRCTATTTATAAGGGCATTGTGTTGACTGCAAAGGCTCAGTGATTAAATCACCTTTTTCCAGACAATTTTCAACTTTGCCAGGGAGACTCCCTAATCAGTGACCCACATAATTACTTTCCCATGTAGATTGAATTTGAGAACTGTTCATTAATGCTCCAAATGCACGATATTGGTGTTTAAATACCCACCATCATAAATATTGCCAGGAGCAAAATTTCCCAATAGGCTTTGGTTGGATATAGTGGTGCAAAAGATACAGAAGCACAAAGACATTAGAAATCAGAAGAATCCCTTGCAATGGAGAGGAAAAGGTCGTGGGGCTTGTAATAATTCTTGATTTCTACTGGGGACTCAGAGGTGATGACACCCCAACAGACCCCCAAATGAGTGCTCTGATCACTGCAGTGTTTTCCAAAGAAAGGAAATTTTTCTAACCAACAAAAGACAGAATACCACAATAATTCCAGGAGAAAAATATATAGATATGAGAAAGTCAATGACAAAAAAAATCTRAAGCCTCCAAGTCAGTTTTTTCTTTTTCTCCTTGGACACATAATTTCAATTTCAGCTCCCTTTGCTGAGCCCTGGAGACAGAATGGTCAATGTGAGAGGCCAAAGTGACAGGCCACAGCACTCTGCCTTTCGTTTTAGGTCACTGCTTCTGAAAAACCAAACACATTCTTATGTCGATAGGAAATAACATAAAAATGTTAAAAGCTTTATGAGAGATGTTTCTCCTTTATGTATTTTTTCCCTAATTTAGCATCTCAGTAAAAGAAAGAGCAACTACACAAAATGACTGTAGACTTCTCAGCACTGCTGATACACCTGATGATTAMATTTGTCCATTTTTATCACCCAAATAACTCTCTCCCCCCTGGGGCCAGGATTCATTTTTATCTGTACCTAAATAAGATTTTAATTTTGAGAAATAAAAGCCTCTACCTTGGGCTGCTCATGCTGTGCAAGATTATCAACTGCTAATCTTTTTTTTTTTTGTTGTTGTTGTTGTATGCAATGGGGACCTCACCCCATAAATTACTCAATGCTCAATCTGAGACCATTTGAATGTTTGATTTGGTTTCCAGATTAAATGATGGTACTTCCAACACTACAAATATCCTAACATTCCTCAGTTCACAGGTACAGAAACAAAGCACACAGAAARCACATCCTCAAGGGATAAAACCACATTAGCTCTGGTCACAAAAACAGCAGAGAAAGCAGTGAGGACCCAAACTGATGAACTGCACTCTCAAGTTCTCTGCACCAGCTCAGGGACAGMATCATTACACACTAAAAATACCCCAAGCAACCTGCCTGACACGGGTTGAAGGCTGAGAAACTTCAGCAGAACCATTATTTAAGCTTATTGGCTTGGTYTTCCAGCTTTTATGTGTACAAAGTAATAATACAATGCCATCAAGTGCAGCTCTAATATGCCTTGCAATTATGGTACCAAGCACTAATTATGCTGTTATTGCTCATTTTTATGATGAGAGTTTCACTTTTTTTTTTCTTTTCTTTTTAGTTCATGGGAATAGGAAACCTCACAGAAAACCACGGTTGTAAATTTTAATTGCTGAGCCTTAATCACAAAAAATAGTGAGAGAGGGAATTAGTCAAATACAGAGGAGCAGAAAAAAAGAATCAGTTCTATCTCTGCAGTTTGCCATAATGACATCTGGGACTGCCAAGACTGGCAGGTGAGACCGTGAAGGATGAAACTTTGAAAAATTTGTACATTCCTTAACTTGAGCTAAGCTTAACAAACTTTCTGTGCTTTCAATTCTCAATGCTGAAATCTTCACAGTTGGTTTAAGAGAAAATAAGTCACCCCTCAAAAACATTAAAACTTTAGATGGCAAGAGCTCTCACTCCATGAATTTCAGTGGATTATACAGAAGAATTCGAATCAGTCCCAACCATCAAACATGGCTTTTACAAAATAATGTTGGCTTAATTTAAGATTAAAAATGGAAAGTAACTGAGACATTTTGGTATTCCTAGAAGAAAGCATATTTATTCAAATTTTCCCAGAGTTCTAATTCATTTGGTAATGCTTTTAAAAAGCATTTTTCTATTTTTAATTTAGTGAGCTGCTTTCTGTGAACACCAAAAGCCAAATTTAATGGTAGTTACAGAAATGCAGGTCTGCACCCACTATTTCTATGCACCACATCACTTCATCCCTGCACTTCACTGGAAGATCAGCAAGTACCAAAGTTCTCATGCAATTTCTTCTTAGCACCCTATGGGAGGTAAATAAGGGGGATATTTGCTGTTTCCTTGTCCTGCCAAACATTCTAGCCACGAAAAACAAAAACAAGAAGGATGGCCTGGGAGGTCAGAGATGAGACAAGAGCACTGCTGAAGCCTGAGCTGTGAATCTCTGCCTGGTGCTGCTGTGTAGARCTTCTCCTGTCTATCTGGCACACTTTATTCTCCCTGGCTGTATTTTCTATAAATTTATTCATTACAACCACTTCACTGCAGAAAGTCACCAAGGCTGAAGTCTTGTGTCTCTTGAATTCTATTATACACAATCTTTTGTAATGCTTAAAGTTTGCTCGTGAGACAAAGTCTTGATGTGAGCTGGTACACAACCCAAAAATGAAATCTATTTTCAGCTGCTCATATGAGGGATGAACTGAAATCCAGACGTACTAGAGCACAGCTGATGTTTGCTAGGCAAAAACGATCAAAGATTTCTTTTTATTCATTCCTAGATAACTCCTAGATAATATTTCTAACCCAAGTCAGTCTTTTTTTTTTTTTTATAAAGTTTAGCCCTTCAAAATACTGTATAATAATAAAAAATATATTATTAAACTTGAATAGGATCTACTTGGAGCTTTTTTATTTAACCTTCTGCATTTCTTCTACTTCTTCATAGTGCAAATTTAAGAGTAAGCCAAAAGCCCAGTTTCAAAGTTGCTAGTCTACTAATTCTATATCACAGCATGACACAAATCCCACAGAGATGAGAAGGAAACCTCAAAAGAACTGATCTGAAGGAACAGAGTTTCCCAGGCTGGCAGTATTTTACATTACAAGACAGGACATTAATAATATGTCACAGGTGAAGCACAGGTGAAGCACAGGTGAAGAATTCAGGTTGCAGGGTTAATAACATCATTTCCACACCAGATTACACAACCTCAGCCAACTGCAGCTGGGCTTGTGCAGCCATGAGAGGTCAAGATTTCACTTCTTACAAACACTGAAACACCCCCAAATGCTGCTTTCTCCTCCCCTGCATTGGAAATCACAACAGAAAGGGTGAAGGATTTCCTATGGATAGCCAGGATATTGTGAAAATACCAAGTTGTATCAAATATTTCCTCTTCTCTTTTCTCCAACCAATACGAGACCTTTGCAGCTAAAGACACACTTCCATGTTTGAGAAGTAATTACAAAAAATACAACCTGTCCTGTCCTACATCTTTCAAAGGATCCAGAGTAGATCTGACATCGTTTTGGAATACCATTGGTGTAAAACAGGTCACAAAGGGGCCCCTCCAACACAGAGAAATGGATTCCACACAGAAACAGATTCCAAACGGGGTGTGATGCCTTTCTTAACTGAGAGGGACAAGGCTTTGAGAGCTGGGGTTGGTTTTGCCATCCCTGTGTAATCTCAACTCTCTTCAGGGCCAGTCCGAGTCTGGGGGTAAGGCATCCACACACCTCCCCTCCTGTCTGAGCTCTGCTAAAAAACATCACCTRAAACTTCCTTACAACACTAATTTATTTTATAAAATATCCCCATCAAAATCTCAAAATCAAACCGAGTTCATGATACCTTGTGCATCACTGCTTTTAGCCTAATGATTAAAACCTGCAGGGTCAGAATGGGAAATTTCTCTCTCCCTTCCCTGCAGACAACACAGAGTTTTAGCTCCTGMTAATTTCCAGGTATTTATACTGCATTTACAGAAGAAAAAAAGGGGGAAAAAAATCATGCCATAAGTGCCTGGGCTTCAATGGACCACAGTCAAATTTCAAGCTCAATGAATCTCAGCACAGTTTCTACCTACTTTAATTCAAGATGATTTTATTGGGTCAGTGGGATTCCAGTCATTTACATCAAGTGTAAAATGCTGGAGGACAAAGCTGGGGGAGAGCTGTGAAGACCTCCAGGCCAGAAACTGGACTTTGATGATCCTTGTGGGTTCCCTYCCAACTCAGGATATTCTAAGCAGACACMGCAAGTCAAACACGTTACTTTGGCCTCACTGCATTTTGACAAGAAAGAGGTGAAGTTCAGTCATTCTAACATTCTTACTCACCCTCTACTAAGCAACTGTAGTGAAATAATGTGATGGATCACATCAGAAACTGTTGGATAAAGAAACCTAAATTGAAATAATCCCTGTCCAGCACCTTTACTCTAACGTGGCACACAGAGGATCAACGCAAAGTGAAATGTTGGATATAAAAACGGGGCATGTGTAAAATAATTCCTCAATCAAAATAAACCAGCTCTGTTGTTTTGCTGAACAACTCCAGCAGTCATGGTGGGTTTTCCTGGTATCTGRTGCCATAGCAACAATAATCCATTTTAAAACTCGTAGTAAGGTAATATATTATCATGACAGCTGCGTTAAGACTGCCTCTCCTGTGTTATGCTCTTGACTTTACACAACAACGTTAAGATGTTTTTTAACCAAGTTTTCAAGTTGAAAATAACATGGTGTCAAAATATTTTTTCCGAACCAATCAGCACTATTGAAAAACATCACTGAGCTTTGTATTTCCATGACAACTCAGCTCAAATGTTACAAAGCTGCACCAAATTTCCTTACAAAGGGTTCTTACAAGAAAAATTCATTCATGTAACTTACTGTACCTTACAGATCTATGTGTGTTTTGTATGTTCACAAGAAAACTGTCTTAGTGATGTTTAGGTTTTCCACATTTACGTTTCTTATATGAACTTTTCATAAAAGGCAGGGGAAATTTCTCTGCTTTAATAAAATATAGATTTAGCTATGAATTGTTGATTATAAAGTAGATGCAAAAAAAAACTATGAACAGAAGAATTTGAGCACTAAAAAAATATTTCCACCAAGCAGAAAAGGGGGAGTTTTGGCTTGAACTGACAGCTACACTATTAAAATGGGGAAAAAAGTAAAAAAAGTTATAGTTTCCCTATGTTTTTTCCCCTGGAAAACCACCACCAACAGCTGAGAAACTGGTTTCTTCTAAAGATAGCTCATCTTGTGATTCCAATGATTTGTGTTTAAGGAAAATAATCCCCTTAATAAACTGGCAGAGATGTCTTATCAAACACAGTCTGCTACGGGATTAACGATTTATTATCAAACCCAAAATCACTCAGATTAGTGATACAGCGTGATTAGTGGAATAAACATCACAAAGTATTATAAACCTACAACTAAATTTCATTTGCAGTGGATTTCCAAACAACCAATTACAATTTACAATCCATTTTTAATGGATTACTGTTCTTTAAGGAGGTTTTTTTATTAACAGTTGGATGGGGTGGAAAATATTGGCTTTCCAGTACTATTCCACCTTCCCTGTTAGTCACAAACTCTTAAAGCACACAGTAAAACCATAATGACAATGCTTCAAATTAGGGATCCTTTGACAATTAACTTGGACTTCTAATTGAGCAGTTCTACCCTTTTCCAGTAACTCTGCTTTTTCCATGTTCAGGGACTRTGAGAAGTACAAAAGGAATCAGAAAAACCTGTATAGAATGAAGTGGAAAGTCAAGGATTTGGAATAATGATTAACTTTTATCTGGTTATAGAATATTCTTCCAGCTCACCTTTCCACTGATGTGACTTTCTTTTGATTAAAAAAATAAAAAAAAGAATTTTGATGTCACTGACAAATGGGTTCAAAGTGGAACACAATCTCAGTTTTAATTGGTTGACATAACCCAAGCTGGTACTTCATTAAAATATGGAGATTAAATMAAAAATAATGTCAAGGAGTTGCTAAGTATTTGATTCTTTATTAACAGATTTCATTGTATCTGTCATTTTTGTGACCTCCACTMTAAACATTAAAGAAGAGTATTTTTCATTACTAAAATAGAATGAGAAAACTCTGAATTTGTGAGCTCTATCCAGAGGTTCATTTCATGACTGGTATTGCTTTGAGTACAGCAATCAATCTTTCAGAGAGTGCCTTTGGAAAGTGATGGTTACATTTCGCTCTGGCAAGGAAGGAAACTCTGGGCAAGATTGCTGAAAACCCTGCTAACGATCCCAAATGATTTCTGTGTAAATCATTAAATGAAGAGAGATTCCCAAACCCTCACATTTCCAAGTGATTTGTCTGCCTGCTTGACAAGCTCCAGAGAAAGGCAATTCTGGGGCACAGAGCAGCACTCCACGAAGCCCACTGTGATCAATCTAAATAAAGTACAAAATGTAAAATGCTTCTCTGCATTGATTTCACTACATCTGGCAATAATCATTCCAGCCTCCTTGATTGACTCCTACAATCACAGTGCACATTTTTCAGAGTGACACRTCTGTACCCTCAAACGAGTCCTGGCACAAAGCACTCGTTATTAAGCATCTTTCAAAAASTGACGTTAAACCCTCAGAAAAAATGACCAGATAAGACATGTTCAGGTTCTGTCTGGGAGACAGAAAATAGCAASAATCCCCACAGAGGATGAGGAATTCTGAGGAAATGACATTGTTTCAKAAGGATCAAAGGAAGACTCTGCCATTGTACCTTGGCTTGACATTAACTTGACAGCTGAATCGGCCTCTCTGCCAGATGAGCACCAGGCACTCACTCCTGGAAGAACTCTTCTAAGCTTATTAAGAAATGGTATTAATTTCCTTCTATTTAAGACTCATGCTCTACAAACAGTTCATTATTTAACAAGTAATTACCCACCAAAGCAGCGACTGTGAGTTATCTCGCAATAAACCAGATGTGCTCCACAGATGGAGGGAACAGGTAAAGAAACTCCAGCACAATTTTTCACACAACRGCAGCATCCCAGAATATGTCAATATATCCCAAATAACTTCAATACTCCCAAAGTTGAACAAGTTTCAGTGGCAAAAATTTGAAAGTTTCGTCTTTTTTTCCTAACTCTTGTCCCTGAGCTTGGCTGGTCATTGTTGAGATGCAAAAGCCACCACATCCACTCCTACAAACTGAGAAATCAGCCAAGTGTCAACAACCACCATTCAGGGGGATTTCCTGTGCCACTCACATAATATGACACAGGTTCCATTTTGGGGTTTTGAAAGAATAGCCAATAGCTTCTAAAAATGCTTTAAGAAATCAAAATAGTTTGGGGTTTAAAAAGCAAAACAAACAAAACCTCTCTGATACTGCAGCAAGCTTTTAACACCAAAAGCCTATCACAAGTTAAAAAAAGAACAAACAAAAATTAATTTTCTGATACCTCCTAGCTGAAGTTTTCCCAACACGTTTCAATCTTTTAATTTGTTTTACCAGGTTAATGATTCCAACAGCAAGAATGTCATCCTCCCCAACCTCCTATGGCAACATGGCACCCACTCTCTGCCTGTGCTGCCAACAACAAATGTGTTGTTGGGTTTATTAATGTTACCTGAAGCAATGTGTTGGCCTCATTGCCTGCAGCAAGTGGGCATGCCAAATTCACAAGAGTAATAATTATTTTAATGTATTCTCTTGTTTGGATCTCCATTTCGGCAACTGCCTCGCCTCRAAATCTAATGGAATAATTTAAGTGCTTTGCTAGCTGAATATTAGAAAAAAGAAATAAAATTAATTAAAAGAAAACCAATTCCTACAGTTCTTTCTCAACCTTTTCAGCAAGATACATAAGCAAACAACAAACTTTATTAAGCCTCTTTTAAATGCAGGTCATTAAACTGCTGCATTCCTCAAATGACTTAGCCTCATCTGTACCCATGCCAAGCCACTAAGACAAATTAAAGAGGGAGGTACACATTTTCTGGAGGCAGTTTAATATATTCTCATGTTTGCCCTACACAAGACTTCTACCACCTTCTCACAATTACTCTTCGGGATAAAGCAGGAGCAGAAGGAAGGGCTGCATTTTTGTTGTTTATTTTTTTCTTCCACATGCAGCACTGCAAACTTTTTTCATCACTTTGGCCAGACAGTCTGTTCTCTGCATCAAGGATTATATTTCTAATATAATAATTAATCGCCAGATTTACAGCCACACAGACATAAAACATAAAGCCAGCTGCCCCCTTAAAAATTTTACACAGGGTTGCATTCACTGCTGCCTGCTGTCTGGGATTTTTGCAAAAAGCTTGGAAGGAACACCCATCCCAGTGCCTGCCCAATGCCAGCACCTCAGAGCTGCCTCTGAAACTTTTGGAGCACAGATGGAATTCTGCAGAGACGTGGAAGCACACATGGAATAAGCTGAAACGAGCTTAATGCAGAAACAAATGTTTGGCRGTGCAAGATAATGACTGTGTAGCTTTTTGTGCAAATTAAGCACTTCTCAGGGTTGATTAGGGCTGCATTCGCAGAGAATTCATAAAGACATTCATGAATAAAAATCACTTGCTGGACTTTGGTCTAGGCTAATCACTGGCTCTCTGGAGAAACAACAGCAGAGGCAGGAAAATGTCTGCAATATCACGTGTTAAGCATCTTCAACATCTTAAATTCAAAATATTTTTAATGCCACATGCAGAATCAGACCCACCTTAAAGCCACTCTTCTGCCTTTGTCAGGCCTTCAAACAGGGCCAAGCAATTGAGAGAGAAAAGCTTCAATTAGAATAATTTTTATAGAAAAGTGATAAATCTCCAAAACCAGGAGTTTATAGTCCCAACACCAACACAACTGTGATGCAGGTACAGGAAGATAAATCAGCTGCTCGTCCTGTAAGTCACGTTCAGTAAATCAGAAATTTGGGATGTAAATCTCAGCACCTATTCATTAATCAGCAAAGCTGATTAATGTTTCAGCAGTAAATGACGTTTGGCAAAGATAACCCTCTGTAACAGTTTGTTTAGAAATGGTTTAAATCTGTATTTCAGGGGTTCTCCCTGTGATCCCCTTAAACCAGAGCAAATGGTGGTGGTGCAGAGCCAAAATCCCAGGGGTGTCTCTGCAGTGGGAGAGAGCTCTGAATGCCCAGGGGAGGCTGAAGGGTGGTTCTGTTACTGATATTGGTGCCAGAGTTGGTACCCAAAAGAGACACCTGAAAACTTGATTAACACGCCAAGTTCCTGC
The DNA here is from genome assembly GCF_030028575.1 of Malurus melanocephalus. NCBI lineage: Eukaryota > Metazoa > Chordata > Aves > Passeriformes > Maluridae > Malurus > Malurus melanocephalus. The sequence goes on along the minus strand of NW_026623764.1, from coordinate 78,837 downwards.
ATATTCTGTATGTCTGCTCCAAAAGCCAGGGCTCTGCTAACAGACAGGGACTACAGAAGGATGGGATGGATAAAATAATGCATGGAATTGGATAAACAACGAGGCTGAAAGGGAGAAGCTTTCTAAAGTTCCTGGGTTTGTCTCACTAGTTACCATCCAGCCTAATGTAACCTCATCTCTTCATTAAAAACTACAATTTTCARACACATGTCAAAATTTTGCTTTAAAAGGAAGGAAATGCAATGAATACAAGAAGTATTCTGTCTTATTTTCCAKTTTCCCTGGGCAAATTTTCCAATGATTTTTTTTTTCAAACAAACAGTAAAAAAAAAACCCAAAACCTGAGAAATCGAATTTCTGACTTGTAAACCCTTTCCCAGTACAGTGAGAATGGCACTTTCCAGATAACACTTCTGCCTGGTACACACATCCAACGTGAYGAGCATTTCCAAGGGAAGGCTGTTTATCTCTCCAGTGCAATCAGTAAACAAACACATGCACATGTTCATTTAGAGCATTTCAATAATGTTCTGTGTTTACTGAACTCTAAAAGGGTCATCTGGGTTCAAGCTGAACTTCTCTTCCCTCCAGCCTTGAAAAACGAGGGAAAAGGTATTTGTTTTTTCTTACTAAATGTTCAAGAAAATATTGCTGAAACATATCTTTCAGCCTCAAGAAATGGAAAATGCAGAATGAAATAAGTTTCTTTCCTCAGTAGAATTATTTATTGCCTTTAATACAAACCAGGGCAATCACAGAGTGGGACTAACTGTGCTCACMTTCCTAAACCACACCTGTATCTACAGTTTCTCTGGATGGGAAACATTTAAAATTATTTTGAAATGTTATTAAAATCTCTGCCCAACAATACACTTTAAAGATTCACAGTGTGACAAAGAGCAAAAAGGTATTTCTGAGAATAACCTTTAATTCCAAAGGGAATTCCTAACTGTGCAAAGGAAACAAAGTCTTTAATAGTTATTTGTTAATAATTTTGCCCAGACTTGTGAAGGATTTTAATAGCATGATTTAATGTAAACTATTTCTGCCACATAGGTATTTCCAAAGAATTGATCCAGGATTCCTGGCCAATCTCTTGSAATTGAAAAGATTATAAAACTGCCTCTGAAGTACAACTGGAAACTGTTAAATGTGACTATGAACAGTAAAGACATTTCCTTTTGCCAGCCCATTTCTCTAACAAAGGTTGGATTGCCCCAGTGCCTGGTGCCCTTTATTCTCCAGAGATGACTTTTTAAACACAGCATCCAAGTGAACCAAAGTTTTCATGGGTGAAGGACAGAGCAAGAGGGAAATAAAACCTGTCTTTAAGGTGTTAACTCCACTTGAACTCATTTTTTGCACACAGATGATTATTTTTGCTGAGTTATTCCTCCAGTGGATTAAGGAAATGAAATACAATTTTTGGAGGGAAGCAAAACAAAGCATAGARCAACCAGAGTTTTCTGGAAATCAGATATTCACTATTTCCCCCCATCTCTCCACGGCTTTGCTGTGCAGGATACACAARGCTCTTGAAATATAATCCACATAAACAGATAAGAATTGGCGAGTTCCGTTCTGAAAGTTCAATACTAAATTATAAATAAAACTCTGGGGCAGATGCAACTCATCGTCTCTGAATGTAAAGTGGGATAGACAAACATTGGTAAATGTTATGTATTTCAAAACACACAAAGTTTAATCAAATTAAAGCTCTGTTTCACATTCTTTGGCTTTTCTTCCAAGGAAACGTTCCTATTCTAACTAGCTGTATATTTATTTTAATATACAACACTGCAAAATATCATCTTACTTCTGTTATTTGCCTGAAGGAAATTCATTTCAAATATGAAACTTTTACACAATATTTACTGTTCAAGTATTGCAGCTTTTATTAAATGGGGCCAGACAGGATGCCAAGGGATTTAAAGAGAGAATTAATAACAACCATTGCTAATTTAGGCTTATGCACTATTTTATTGCAAAAGCAAGAATGAGGATAGGAAACCAGGGATAATCCAATTGATACTGAACATTTTGAACCTATTAAGTGTATTTGAACAAAACACTTTTAAAAAGAAGGCTAGATAGCTAAAATGAGACATAATCCAGCAGAGATAGCAAAGAAAATGAATCTTTTTTCTTTTTAGTTTCTGTAAATTTGCAATAACAATGTACAGATCTGCCTTCCTCACCTTCACATGCTGTTACAGCACCTCTGCCAGGGCCCCACTGACTTTTCCAGGGCACTAAATACAAACTTATCTTCACTACAAGTCTTTCAGAGTAGGAATAATTCCCTAACAGTRAGAAGCCCACTAAGATGGGGAATATTGAGGAGGATAAAATTATCCTCACYTTGCTGCTCCACGGAGARGCCAAGTTACARCAGAAATATCACTTTTTACACAGAGGGATCACTGACCTTTCAAAGATCTGCACATTCTCTCATTTTTCCTTTTTCTTGATTAAATGGCAAGATGGCAATTCTTTTCTTTTTTTTAGTAAGAACAAAAAAAATTATATTAATGCATGAAAGCCATAAAAATGCAAGAGAAGTAGGAATTACTCTGCTATTATGTAGGGAGAAAACCAAACCCATACCAAACAAATACCCAGCACCAAACAGATCAGGTTCTGCCCAGCAACTGATGGTTCCAAATACTTCAGGAAATTTAAAAAGTAAAATTAAAAAATGCTAAGCAACACTGTGATCACCATGACAGGGACTGCAGGGTCCCTCTGTGCAGAGCCATTTTATGATCCTCAGTCTCATCATTTTTCATAGGTGTAAGCAGTTCCCTGTGCTAAGAATTCTGCAGATTTTCCCAAAATCAAAGATACCAACATTGGAATTATCAACAGAATTATAAATGTATCCTCTCACGCTGCCACCCTCAACCCAAAGCTTCACTTTGGGTTTGTGGCCTTATTTTTTAGACTGAAAACGATTCGGTTAAAACTAATCCACTGTTCCAGCAACTAAGCCCCGTCCTGCTTCTGCTTTGACAAGAAAAAAATTAAAAACTTAAGATGATCGGACATTTCCCATTAAAAGCATCATTTTGCTCAGTGTTCAGTGCCCTTCAAAATGATTCAGTGACAAATTCTGAGCAAGTTAAAACAAACTGAGAACAAAAATTAAGACATTTAGTGAAGACTGGTAGCTTTTTCCCTTTAAAACTTTCTATAAATAACCTGCCTCAGTTTTGACCGTATTACTGCTAACAACAACACAAGAAATTTCTGTTTTTACAAAAAATACAAAATACAAGTCCTTTGTTTTTTTCTGATTCAAATGTTTCAAGCAGCAATCTCTACAAGCATCAACTTTCCCTCTCTGATGATGTTCTAGTCTGCCACCAAGTACAGATGGCACGTTATAATGGGTGGGATCATACTCTAATTTGAGACATTTGCAGCTCAGCTCATGAATCAAAGTGGTGGCACTCTATAATGAGAGATCGATWGTGTTTTTGTAGAAAGACCCTATAGAATGCTGTAAATAATGAGTGTTTAGTGGGATGTGCAGGCAGTACAGAACAAATTATATTTTCTCCAGAGGGGTCTTTAAAATCACACCTCAAATGTGATAAATGTAGTGCAATGGAAAGACTACAAATGTTAAAAACACTCTGCAGCATAATGTGTTCAGAAATCAGAAGCCACTGCATTTACTTTCTTCTGTTTAACAGTTAAGCAATCCTATAATCAAAGGATCATTTCATCATTTTSTCTTGTTCCAGTAGCAGTGGGTCATACCCAGCATTTCTCAAGATTTTGCAGATGGCAGCAAAACAAAATAATTTCTTTATYTCCAAAGGACCGGGGTATTTTAACATGCTTGTAGCTCGCTGTAAGGCGCTGCACGTGAAACACGTAAATCTCTTTGCCAACTCCTTTCTCCAAAGGGATGAGGTAACAAACTTCAGCAAAGGCACCATCTGGGAGTCCCAGAAATAGCTGTAATTGCTGAGCTGAACTTCCTGCTCTGCAGGGACAGGAGCTCAWACATCCTCCTCCTTCTAACCCATGGGCTCTGCCACCCCTGCAGTCAGGAGTGACCATTGGGGTGACCACACACAAACTGCAAAAGCTCATCCTTTCTGCCTCTGTTCCACCTCACAGACCTCACCTCCTTTTTCTCCAACAAAAGAACCATCCCTGGTCCCTTGTCCCTCCTCTATTTAATACAATATTCCAGCAAAGCAGAAGGGCACAGAAAGAAAAGCAGAACTCAGAAGAACCAAAGACAGCAGCAAAAGCTCAATGACTCCTTCACAGAGAAAGTTCAAGCAGGAGTTACTCACTAATCGTGAAATGATCCCTTAAATTATGAACACTTTCAAAAGCCTGGCAGAACACCCAGGTGTAACCCAGTACTGGTCAACAAATCTAAGCTTCTAACCTGGGAAGCAATTCCTGGTTTAGGTTTTTTTTTCCTTTAGTGTTTTCCAGACATCCCAACATCCCAGYGAGACTCACATCTCTTAGATCTTGGTCTTAGTCCCAAAAACTAGGAACACATCGGAAATAAAAAAAAAAATCTTTTCTATCATTTCAGCAGCTGCCAGTTTTAAATCTAGGAATTTCCTTTGATTCTCTTCTATACCTCTCTTAGTCTAGAAGCTGAAGTGTTAAAAGGGGCAGCTCACTGGGCAGTTACTGCCTCAGATCTTTTTGTTGCTTTCCAGCCCTGGGCATTTTTTGTCTGCCCGTGCAAGAGGAATCCTGGCCCCCATTAATCACTGCCAGACTCGTTAGCTGTGACCAAATTAACACCAGATCACTGACCTCCAGGACAATCTTGACAAGCTCAYGTGTTCAAATGGCATTTGGAAAGAACCTGATGCTCTCTCTGAGCAGAATTTTCTTGGAGAAAGCTCCAGAGGGTTATGTTATGTGAGCCTGTAGGCTCACTGGAGTTTCTTTGCAGGGGTCCTGTCAATCCAGGCTTGAAATTTTAAATACTGTCAAGGAGGCTCAGATTAAATAATGGGTGCCTTTCTATGCCACCATAAATCAAGGCAAATAATGAATAAAAATAATGCTCTGCTTCATWGAGGTGAAGTTCTTTATACTCTTCTAATCAGCTGTAACTCAGAAAAAATACGAATGCAAAGACTAACTCTGTGCCTGATGCCTGCAGAAGATTTAAGTGGGGAAAAGAACAGTGGTAACCAATAAACAAGATTTACCTGCTTGCTGTATGGCAGYGTTATTTAATGCACATTTGTGTTTGGGAGCAGGGAGGAACATGGCATCCTTCTCCTGGCTTTGTCGAGGTCATCACAGCCACTGTGCTCCTGACAGCAGCAGCCCAAAGTCACACAGTTGGTTTGAAGTTACTGCAAAGCACYGATGCTAATTCATCTAAACAAACACCCATTCACTTTGATTTATTTCTGGAAGGGGCTTAGTCAACTTGGAGGCTACAGTAAGTCAATAAATTCCATCAGCAGTTATAATCTCTTGGCATGGACTGGAAAGAAAAGATGGCCTGACAAAATTGAGTCAGGAATGTGAAGGTGCTAAAGCAAAGTTACAAATCCTCCCCTCCCTACCTGCCTCAAAAAAACAGACACCTGCTCAGTCTAAATGTCAGGAATATGGGGATCTTTGCTTTGCTAGGCAGAGGAACTCATGGGACCTTCTACTCTCCTTACATCCCTGAAAACACAGCAAGCCAGATRCAAAATTCAGGGAGTTAATGAATTTTAAAGCCAACTGACTCTACAATCAGTGTTTTATATCTATAGCTGTCTATGTATATTTACACAGGAAGGGAGAAATGTATGTAAGCACATACACTTAGCAATGAAAATATTTAAATGAATAGTTTTTAGTTTGTTCATGTCAAGTCACGAGCTTTGCTTTTCTTCTTATAGAATAAATTAAATTTTACACAATGAAAAATAACTATTTAYTTGGGAGTTTCTGGCCACATATTGGCAAATGCAGGGTTTGGGTGTTTTTTTGTTGTTTTTTTTTTCCTTTTTTGACTTTCTAACAACTGTTGTTTGCCAGTCCCAGGACTTCCAATCTAGGGAGAAGAAATCTCTTACTGTGAGTGACCATGAGCTGAACACTCTGGTTATTTATCAAAGTATTTTGCTCAATCCTGGCTCAACCTGCTCAGTTTTGTTCACGATCTGAGTTGAGATCTCACATGATCCCCCACCAAACAGGCAAACAATTAYAATTTCTCAAGCTGGCAAAGTGCTCAGAGCTATTCTGTTATGGTCACAAAACCAAAAGGTTGATGATATTTTCCTTTGCAGCAAAGAAAATCAAAATATTTCCTCTCAAGGTTCCCAAAGCCTTTGAATTCTGACTATTCCAAAGAACAAGATTCTTCCATTTGCTAAACAAACAGCACAGGTTTCTGCAGCACCACAGGTGAAATTGTAACAGAGAAATCCATGAAAGATACTAAAGTTAGAGATTGATAATTTCAACTGTTGCAGTATTGTAATGTTTATCCACACACTATGACATAAGAGAATTTACTGTTGATTAACACTGACTGTCTATTAATGTTTTTGATCATTTGAATACTAATGCTCAAGCAGGCACCATGTGGAAATTTTGGACAGCTTAGTGGACACAGAGGCAGCTCTTCCAAGAGATGATGTGTCTATACTCACAATGTACAAATGCTGTTCTTCAGGACAGTCATCCTCAGCAAAACAGGAAACCACATTTGTTTAATGGGAAAGGAGCAGGAAAGGCCATAAGAAAGCAGTAGGGGAGTGTCTTTGTTAATGCTGCTATTACCAGAACAGTACTCAAAAGAATCTGGGGAATTTATTTCATTATGTCCTGAATAATTTAGGTTAGTAAAACATGCTCACAAGCACACACACACACAAAACCACCATTACATGTTTTTTAACAGAAGCAACATGAACTAAATAATGCACAGGACATTCTTATCATTGCTGTTACATCGATTTTGATATTTGGTATTTCTTTTATCATTCTGGAAAGCCTGCAGGACAGAATAACACTGCAAAGGGCAGAACGGAAATTAAACAGTTATGCTGATGGGCAATAAAATTCTATGTGGGGGTCTAAAATTCCATTATTCCACAGAACAAAAATGTTGTTTAACCTAAAAAACATCAACAGCCCTTGTCTCATATCTTCAGAATAATTCAGGTCTAAAAGACCTTCACATTCTGTCCTCACTATGAGAGCTAGATCCTTTGACAGTTTAGGGCAATTTACACCTACTTTAATCACTTGATCCTACTTATTACTTTTGTATTTCTAACTAACAGCAACCAAATTAAGAAAAAAAAGAACTAAAATGATAAACAGCTTACCAAGACTGTTAGCTTACAATATCTGTTCCAAGATACTGAGGTTGAGAAAGCCACTTGCAAATGAAGGACTTCAAATTTTTGTACAGATCAGAAGCTGTGGTACACTGCACACTAATCTGGAATTATCCCTCTACTAGCCCCAGAGATGTTTTATCAATTAAAAGTATGAGACAAAAATGTCAAGATGTTTTAGCATGTGGAAGGAACAGATGTATAACATGCATGCAACATTGAGAAGATTTAATATACAGTAACTGTTATATTTAACCGTTAAAAATTGTCTGCTTGGAACAGGTAACTAACACAGTAATTATACATACATATTTAGGTTGGACATTTAACTTTCAAGTTAATTGCCAGCAAAAAAAATTAACCTCAAGTGTCAGCAGGAAATAAAAAAAAATCCTGATGTGTTAGAAACACAAAGCAGAGCACTCTCCTTCAAGGCTCAGATCAATTTAATTTTTTAATCGCTGTCTCACACATTCATTCTATTATTCATACTCCTGATGTATTCATCCCAAGATGCACCTGTGAAGCTGCTAGATGCTGAGATTTTGGTGTATTAGCTTTGGAAGAGGTGGGGTATATTTAGTGAGGAAGGTTTGTGGTGGATAAATCACTGAGTGGTTTATCCCCCTGGTGTGGATGGGGCTCAGGTCTCCATGCTCAGTGTTGGGGCTCAGCTGCCTGCACTGCTGCACAGGTTACACACTCCACACAATTCATCACCACTGCAGCTCTTTCTGAACACACTCAAATCTGCTGAGCACCACCTCCAAACCTCCTGAAATTAAAAGTTTCCATCWGGTTCTGAATCAGCTCCTGCCATCCATAAACATCCACGTTATCTGTGTCTCACCCACAATGATGCAGTCCCTTCACCCCTCTACCCACAGCTCATTGTGGGACAGTTCCCTTCCTCCTATTTGCTGGATACAGCAGAAATGACAAATTCTGGGGAGATGAACATCCCTACCCTGTGATTTTGCTCCAATTCCTTGATTTTCCCATCTATGTTTGGGGAAAGACAGCTGAGGTGTGCCTCACAGCCCTTTTCATTTTCCAAACGCACTAGGATGTGAAAACCAGGACATCAGACGTGTCAATGAAACAAAGACAGGTTCATTAGACCTTTAACCCAAATCAACCTGCTAAAAGTGACATTTCCTTTTAGGCCTGAAATGCTCATGCAATTTCTCCAGGCAATCACCTCCTCTTCTCTCCCCACTTATATTCAGAATTCCTCAAATCACATMATTGCAGACAGTATTTCGCATTCTTAGACGTGTTCTGAGAGGAGTTTTACAAAACTCACACCAASGAAAGAATGAATGCTGAGAGGGGGCTTTTCCAGTTTAGAAATAGAATAGATTTTGATGCAGTTCACCCTTATGAAATTTTCTTTACTTGCCACAGAAGTGGGAGATARAAGATTTCTACCTCGTGCAAGGGCTCACCCCTTCATCCACTAAAAATGCTTTTGTAACATCATTTTTCTACAATTCKCTCCCTAAAAACTAACTTCTGAAGAAAAAACTAAGATGTGTTTATGGTTTAAACATAGCACTTTTCATATAGATTGTAAACAAAGGCTTTAAAATTGTCTGATTTGCTCAGTTCAGCAAATACACATCCATCTAAAATGTCAATTAGGAATTCTAAGATTCCAACCTTCTTACAAAATTTTTTGATCTCCCAAAGGGAACACAACTAAAAGCTTGCAGCAATTTGAAAATTAAGAGACATAAATGTAGTTAATGAAGTCTGGAAAAAAATATTTTAATTACCATATCTTATGTTTTATCATTTTCACTAATCTTGTCAACTAAGTGAACCAAATGACTCTTTTATTTGATGTTAAAATACTTCTTTTTGTGCTTATGCAAACCTATTGCAGGTGGTTCTTTCATTTCAAAGCGTTTACTGAACAGCCAAAATACACCACTAGCAATGATGTGAACAGCTTCAGTATTTCACCTTCCAAAAGCAGGAGGAGTCATCTCTCACTAGAATCTGTTACTCAGGGTTCTTGCAGAATATGCTGCCAAAGTTTAAAATCTTTGATCTTTGAGCTTTTTAATGCTGCCATTATGAAGCAGAAGTCACAGAAGTTTAAGAGGATTTTTGCACCCAGTCCTGTTCAGCCCCTTTCTCCTGCACCTTTTCATAGCCCTCCACGTAACACACAATTGTGTTTTGTGTCTGTGGCAGCTCCACAAATCCCTTCTGGGGGAAGGAGGACTCAGGAACAAAATCTGAATCTTTTTTTAAGAGAAGGCAGAACATTACAATTTTAGATTGCAATCGTATAACCCTGAAGTGCACATTAAAAGAGAAGTGTCCACATGTTTGTCACAGATATTTAATCTTTGTGTTCGCCACCCTCAGCCAGGTTCAAGGACAGGTCAAGACAAACCAGTGGTGCTTGTCCCACTGGCTCCCTGATGACTTTTGAGTGTTTTTTTTTTCCTTTAAATATCAGCTTTGTTATCCTCAGCATTCTTTTTATTTCACAAAAGCAAACCTCTCCAAGAATCAAGAGGCTGAATCATTCCCTACCCAACCAAATCTGACACGGAGCAAATTCCTCTGCCCATACAGCAATAGGTCACGTTGAGGTGAAGGCTCAATATTCCATTATAATAAAATAATGCCAATACTTAGTATGGACTTCCATCTCAGAGAATTTGAGGAACGATTATTAATCTTCATACTTCGCTGTGAACCTGCTTGGGCTAAGTGAATAAATTCAGTATTTACCCTTTTTGAATTTCAATGTCCTGGAATTAACTTGAAAATGGTATTAGTCTGGTGGAAAAGCAGAGACTGTAAACTAATAATAGGTGTTATTTTTACAGATATTTTGGGTCTTGCAACTTTTGAGATGACCTTACTGGAAGGCCATCTTGAATTACAAGAAGACTAACTATGAAAATACCAGCATGGAAAATAGTTCAGTAACCCTATAAAGAAAGGAAATAAAAATCCTGCAAAAACAAATTCTTATTGGTGGCTTTTAAAATTTATGGATATTTTTTTATTATTCAAGAACTAGAAGATAGGTAAAAATAATAAATAGCAACAACGGTTTGTATGAGATTTCAAAGATAATCCCACATTTTGAGAACTGAATTTTCTCAAAATGATAGAGCAAGCAACAGTAGCTTMATTTCCTTGAAACAGACACACAAACCGCAAGCATTATATTTCAAAGAATTTTAATTAAATCCATATAACAAAAAAAGAAATGTTTCACATCTTAATTGAAAAATCACCAGCTAGAGAACTGAGCCAGTGAAACCGTCCGGTAAGCCCTGAGATATAATTGAAGAAAAGAATAGATGAGAATATTTCAAATGGTCTCACTAGTCAGCAGCCAGTGTAAATACTGCAATTCAAATAAYGAGGTTTTAGTGATTAAGAGAAGAACGAATTCTTATTCTATTGCTCCTTTGCTTTGAGAATTAAACCTCATCTCTGAGAATCTCTGAGAGAACACAAAACCCTCTCACATCCTCCATGGAGCCACGAGGCTCATGGTTGGCTCAGCATYCCASAAAACAGAGTGGGAACACAGCCCAYKCTCGGTGGTATTTACYATCAGGTATTTACCATCACTTCCACAGCTTTTCTCTGCATTTCAGAACCCACCACCTTCTCCAGGGTCCTTTCAAAAGCATATGGAAATGCAGGGAAAAGGCTACTGTTTGTGCACAGCTACACCAAACCACTGCTGCAGGACCAGGGCAAGAGCTGAGCTGAGCCCGTGATGTGAAATGAAGCAGGAAAAGTTTGGAGATTCTGATGTGGGAAACGTGCCAAGGCCAGATGGAAATCTCAGCTGTCACAACCAGAGGTCATCCTGACCTTCCCAGCACAAGGTGGTGTGAAAATCCTGAGTACCAGTCCTACAAGTTCATCATACCTGTCCTTGTTAATTGGGAGCTAAAAAAATTTTGTTTGGTTTCTATGATTGTCATGTTTTTCATTGTCTTGTCTTTGTTTGGTTCTATTTTTAATTACAGAAGTCCAGCAGAGATGCCCCCGAGGTAGTGCTGATAATTCAGGCTTAAATTTCTAAGGAATYTGTTTAAGGGAAGCTTGGATAAGCCTTAAAGGGAATCTTTGATAAGCCTTGGTTCTTTTAAATTATTTTATCATAGGAGAACATTTTCAGAAAGGACAATTCTTCCTGGACAGAGTAAAGGTTTATTGCTGAGACTCCTCTGGTAGAGTTTTAATGAAACTTGTGAAAAAATTGATCATGGTCTATTTAACCCTCTGAAGCTATCTATAAACAACTCTAATTATCAGAAATGCTTAATGCTGATTACATTGCCCACCAGAAAAGCAAACAAATAGCTCTTATATAACTAAACACAATAGAGTGGTTTAGACCCTTCTTTGTTGTTTTTACATTTCGAATTCTTCTAACTCAAGTAGGGTTTTTTTAATTTCATTTTAGCACATAGAATCTGCAATGATACTCCAAGCACAAGACAGAACTCAAGCCTTGAAAATACCACAGATGGACTATTTCCAAACTAGGCTTCAGCACGGTGATGACACACAAAGTACAATCCACCAAAATCCATAAAAGATTTCCTATGTTCTGCCACCAATGGTCATGTATTTTTTCTCAGCTTTTACCAAAATTGTTTTCAACTGCACTAAAACTCATTTGCAACTCATCGTGCATTCACTTRAAATTGTAGAAATCACTGGACTTATAAAAATGTTTTAACAGTCAGATCCTTGTGTTCTGTCAAAAAATATGAGGAAAGCAAAATTGATCTCAAACTTCATTACTTGAGACCTGAAAAGTTGTCATAATTCATTATAAATGACAGGAAATAAATTTCCTGTTAAGAAATTCATTATTTGCTGGTCACTGRTGGCAATATATTTACCCAACGCCTGAACATCTGCATGTGGATTCACAGCTTCTCCCCTTCCAGGTGTAAAGAAACACAAATCAAAATTCTCCCCATGTCCCACTATCTCACAGATGAAAGTGAAGAGAATGGTTTTGAAAACCCACTGGGTCAAAGGAAAAAAGACAATTTATCTGCATTAACATACCCTGTCTGTTCTGCCACGCAGCCAGGAGCATAACAGCGTGTTACTAATTGAGCACCACGTAAGTCTTCACATTGTTAGGAGAGGAGGAGAAGGAAAAGTACTTTGTAGGAGTTTAAAACTACAAACCATATGTTCCTCCATTTTCAAGCTTTTCTTTTTTTTTTTTTTTTTTTTTTTTTTTTTTTTTTTTTTTTTTTTTTTTTTAATTTTTACTTTCCTTCTTTAAAATTCTGTATCGCCACCTCACCTGGCCAGGGAGCTGCGTGGTTAAACACCTGACCTGAGCCTTGCATTAATGTTTGTGCCAACAAAATTAATTTTTTTTTTTTTCTCAAAAGCATTGCCAGGTTTGAAGCAAACTGTCCTCTTCCTCCTCACAAGAGGAAAGGGAAATGACATTTGTGCAAACCTTGCTATTAGCATCAAGTTTAGTGACACTTTGTGTGCTTAAACCCAGCTTGTGTCCATTTGAAAGTGCCTGGTGGACATGGGGTGAGGAAAGAAGGAATTCTGTCCATAACCAGAGCTATCAATCACACTCATCACAAGATATTGCACTGGGATCAGATTAGATTGCATTCAGTGCAAGGTTAATATTTTATCCAATATCAGTTTCATACTAATATTTCCTTTCTATCCTATATGAACAAACGTCTCTTGGCATTTAAAYAACATAATATGCTATGTTATAGCATTTCTATATCAGCAAAAAAAAAGCAAAATGAAGAAGTTGCAGACTAGCAGAGTGTAACATTCTGCAGAGGGCACCCTCGGTACAGTCAGAACTGATCACCCTCTCCCACTGCMTCCCTCCTCCATAACTTTAACTACATAATATCACATTTACAATTGTCAGGAATAGACAATAGGAAAAGGCTTTCCCTGATGGCAGCAGAACAATGTCTGATGTAGACCTCTGAAAGAGAACAAAGTATACCTACACCGAGTACAGGCACTTTGCTTTTCAACTACCACAAATGCTTTTTGGCTTAATAACTTATCATGAATTAATTSGCTGTCAAGAACTATATACTCATAATAGAGACAGTGTCTATCTGCTATTATTATTATTATTAATCCATTTYCTTCTGTATTGTTCCTTTGAAGTCTTCTACTTACTGAGAGATACAGAGAAACTTCTACACAAAGTGAAAGGAGGATTGCAAGCAAACACGGTTACAGCACCACATATCTGATATGGCAAAATATTAAGACTTTTCACTGTTTTAAYGTTGAATTCTCATAAACAAGACAGGAATTACTGTCTCATTCGAGGTGTGAGGAAAGGCTCATTTCAATGTTATCAAAAAGCATATTCTCTGTGCATTTTACTGCTCTGACTGTTCATGCTCCATGCTCTGTGCTTTCTGCTGACACAGCTGCTTCTTTTCCAGCTCTACTGCTAACATGACCTTCTCTCTTTTTCCCCCCTGCCACCTCCTTCAGAACCATTTCTGGGCAGTTTCACAAGAATTTTGATTGCTGYTGTAAAGTTTATATCGCTGCCATCTGACAGCTCTTTGCTGGCCTTTGTGAAATGAGTTGATGGTCTCAGTTAATTTCCTAACAGGCAGGTGTTCACAACTTGAAACATCACCTCCCTTGGCACAAGGACTCCCAGCCAACAAAAATATAAGTGTAGACTCACCACTGGGTGAAATACACACTTAAAGGGAAACACATTGTGAAGTGCTCTTGGAGGAAAAGCTGAGCTTTGCAGATAGATTAAAAATTAACAGAAAATGAGCTCTGGTAATTAGTCCTTGTACAAAAGCTTTAAATGATACCAGGGGATGATTCATCTTGGTATAGAGACGCCAGAACCACAAAGCAAAATGTAAATGGAGACCAAGATGTGCTGATAGAGTTATATCTGTATCTTTATCAATATCTGTATCAATATCATTACAGTCACACTTCTTGTGGGGAGAGGAATATACACAGAAGAACCTGAACTTGAATACTCAAAGTTGGGACCCCTTCCCTTCCTTGCTGCTCTAAAATGAAAAACTCTTCACTGTAAATTAAAAGAGGTTCTATGACAAAGCAATCCATAAGGCTGTTACATTCCCCCTTCTCTGTTTTTTTCTGTAGTGGGCAGACCCTTTGAGAAAACAAGAAATTGYTGTTAAATCCCTGAAATTCCCTGTGATAAGGCAGTTTACAGAGGGGCACATTACAATCTTTTGCCATCAGGAAACTTTCTACCCAACAAACAACACGTGGCGAGCATTAGTTAAGTAAYTTAAGAACACTGCAATCTGAATATTTGAATCCAATTAAAATCTGACCTTTCTTCTAGAAATGGTCAGGAGCAGAGTTTAATGCCCTTATAAAAATACCAGGATATATGAATTCAGATGACTGGCAGAATTTCCTCTGGAGATAAAACCATTAGCATTGTATCCCTGTCTYCATTTTATTTGAAAATGAAAGCAACTTTACCCTGACTGCAGAGCAGTCTTCTGAGAGTCACTACCTCCACTTCATTTTATTTCCAGTATATTTTTCTCAGACTCAAGGAAAACTGCTTGCTCTATGTTGAATAAATCATGTCAGCAGGTGTTTTAATTTATGTGTTTTAGSTAGCAAAGCAGAACAATTTTCATTCTTGGCCAAGGATAATCATAATTAAAAACACATTAGCTGATTATACCAAACATTCATCCTAAAAAAATATATTCTATATCATGATTTATAAATTATTGTGTTGACTAACACATTTTGAAATAATAGAACCTTATGAGCTGATGAATGGTTTTGGTAACATCCCAACCATGCTGGGCCTGGAGAAGCCTGGTCTGGTGCAAAGTGTCCCTTCCCACGGCAGGGGGGGTGGAATATGATGTTTTTTAAAGTCTTTTCCAACCCAAACCCTTCTGTGATTCTACAAAGCATATTTCAAGTGACAGCTTCTAAAGTAAAGACTGAAATAATTTGAAACTCAGGTGATGCATTGCCATCCAAGGACAGAGGAATTTCCTCTGAAGCAGACCTGGTATTTCCTATTTCTGTAAGAATATSTCACTGTTATAATGAGATTAATGCTTCCTCACAAATCTACTCATTTGAGCTCATGTTCAAGTTTTTGACATTTCCCTCCAGCAGTTGTATCCCATACAGGATGTGTTGCTTTAACAGGTATTCATTTTACTGAGCTCCACTATAATTTCTCAGTCTTACATGATGCCTCAAGATGYTTCACACATTCTGAAAAGGAAGCTAAAAGGGAATAATTTGCATATATTACTTAAGCTGTACATGCTGTAAATATTGATCTGCTGATAGAGAAAAAAAAATGGGTTGTAAAAAAAAATAGCATTTGTGTTTCTATAGGTATTAAGAATATTTTTCAGGTTAAACTTGAAGAGATCACAACTCTGCTCACCCCTGCAGTTCAAGGCTATTTGACATTCCAGCCCATGACTTTCAGTGTGAATTATGGCAATTTACAGATCATGAAAACTCTATACTTTTACTTTTTGGAGTTATTACCCATTCAGCACAAASTGCTCAAACCCCAGCTCTTGCTGTCTGTGTTATGCAGAGAGTGAAGCTGCATTTCACAGCTTTGACCTATTATTTTAGCCAACTCCCACTGACTCTCAAGGATGATGCACAGATACTCCTGTGAAATGTTTSGAGTAACTTCCAAGCCTTTTCTCCCCTCAGAAGTGAGAAGCTGTAATTTATCCAAAGTGTGAGAGCAAAAAGAAATAAACAACTCTTCGTGCCACCTTCACACCAACCTCCACTATCCATTTTGGAAAGGTTCTGGTAAAGGACTGCAAATCTCAGTAAAAGAGAATAACCATGAAGAGAATTCAGCTCCAGAAGGGATCACAGGATGTATTAGTTCAGACTGAGATGTTGATCATTTTAAACTACTCAGATATGACAAACCCATGGTGCCTGGGAGCACAGTTCCTTCCCCTCTCACCAGCACAGAGGGCACGGGGCAGTGGAAACCAGAGCTGTGTTTTGGTTACCACAGGTAATTTTATCACCACAGGAAATGTCCCAGGTATTCCCCACACTGCTCACACTCCATCAGTGTCTAAGTCACAAAGCAGAGAATAAAAAGGTGAAAAAACCCCTTTGGTTCCAAGTGTATCACTTTGTGTATCTCCCCAATGGGAAATGGCTCCTCCTCACCAGCCCAGATTTTTGCCACTCCAGTCATTTCCACACATTTTCCATCCTTCCTTCCTCTTTTTCTTTCTACAGACTTTTCTGGCTTTCCTCACACTTTCCTAAGCACACTTTCTCTCCTGGCAGTACTGAATTCCCAACACCTTCACAGCTCCCCCCAAACCCACCTCTCATTTCCTCATTCTCTTGTAGGCTGCTTTTCCTAATTCTCTCTCTCCTGGCACAGGCAGCTACATAGCACAGGAGAAATGCCTCCTACCTGCCACCAGAACAAAGTTTTTCAATTTTTAATTTCAATTAAAACTTTTTAAACAGCACTACAATTCCAGTCATAACCAACTTTGGCTGGGCTGTACAAATAAATAACCCCCCAAMACTCTAAGGAAAACTGGGTGCTATTTCAGAAAACATAGAAAGGCCCCACTGTCCTAAATCTCAGAGCTACTAAGGAAACAAAGTCACCACACATGAACTCACTACAAGGGTGGTCCTGGAGAGGACTCCCATCTTCCTGGCATCCCTGGTGCCTGAATTTTTGGGTCATTCTGTGTCCCTCATCCCTTTTAAGCACCTCAATTCCACGATAGGGCTGAGCAGCAGTTGCTGAGGTTTTTTTCCATCTTTGTTCAAAATGCAGTTCCTCTTGGAAATGTCCAATGTGCTATTTCATATTACAACAGAACAAAACACTTTCTTCCACCAGACAATACTGTGGGGCCCAATTTTTCATCGCTTGGATTTCTATTTTTAAGGTTTTTCCACCCAAGCAAATGCTTTTGCTCTGACAGCGTTTAATAACAAGTTTGACCTTGGAGTGTGCAAGTGTAAATGATTTCAGAAAACGCCACAGCAGAAAAGCAGGGGCCGGGGATTCTTTTCCTTATTTGAATTTTATTATTTTGGGAGAAGGGGGAATCCCTTGTTCCACAGAAGAAATTACTTTTGAGCCACAGTGTGAAGACTTTTTGCATGAGCRCATGAAAGGCCACAACTTTTTTCAGCTCCTGCAGTTGATACAGAACTGTCATCATTGCCAAATCAACTTTGCTGCTTCCCCCTGGGAAAATTCCTGAAAACACAGGGAAGAGAGCTGAGAACTGGTTCAGGGTGTGCTGGAAAAGGAATATTATCCTAGGAGTCGGGACACCTTGAGCATCATCCCTCCCTGGCAGTGCTGGGGGCTGGCACAGCTTTGTGAGGCTGCAAACCAGCCCTGATTTTTCCAGTGATTGATGTCCAGCATTCCCCCCCCTCATTATCAAACCCCATTCCCAAGAAAGGTACAGCTTGTGTAGAAGAGACATCATTGACTGCAATTTGCTCTATTTTAGGTGAGGATTGAAAAATGTACCATTCTTTATATCCAAAGGACCAAATATGCAAGTATTTAAGAGATGATTAAAGTCCCCAATATAGCGATCCTAGTCACATATTTGGGGATTTTCCTATTTCTCAATTTCTTATAAACACCCCACAAACTCTGAGAAATGCTGAAGACGCACAGAGTAAAGATTTTAATGCTAAGCAAGAACGAAAATTAACTTCTGTGGCGGAACAGAAAAAAGGTCCTGCGGTGAAAAAAAATAGTTTGCCTGAGTTATTACATAATTCAAAGATTAAATTACCTTTGGCTGGAGCCATATCAGTCTCTTTTTTCCCTTAAAATAATAATATCCTGAGTACAAGTGTGTAGGTACAACAGTGGGACACGGCTCCTGACAGTCTAATCATTGGTTCATCTAACTATCTTCACAGGGAGGAAAAATGCTGCTGTTAAATCACTGCCCTTCCCCATTCCAAAGGGCCACCAGGTGAGCTCTTTGAGCCATAACAGCAATGGAAAACACCACAAAAGAATTTATTGCTGGCAGATCTGCTCAAGCAATATTGATTGCTGCAGRGAAAAAAATATTTCAGAGTCGCTCTGTGTTGCAATTACACAAACCCTCTTATGTAAGCTGGAATAATGTTACATTTTGTAGACATTAATTCTCGTGATACAAACCTCTCTAAATCTATGTGTTATTAATTTTCTGT
The DNA here is from genome assembly GCF_030028575.1 of Malurus melanocephalus. Taxonomy (NCBI): domain Eukaryota; kingdom Metazoa; phylum Chordata; class Aves; order Passeriformes; family Maluridae; genus Malurus; species Malurus melanocephalus. The sequence goes on along the minus strand of NW_026623764.1, from coordinate 60,232 downwards.
ACTGATGTACAATTATTTGCATCCATATAGCATGTTTACTATAATAACTGTTATACAAAGGGCATTGATCTCCAGAGAGGATCCCCTTTTTCTCACAAGTATACACAAAAGTACATGCAAGCTCTGCAAAAAAATCTATTCTTTTTCCATCATGCAAATCCATAAATAGGACAAAAAATAAGAGTGGAGGAAAATGAAAACAAACCCAAAGACAAATCAAGTAATTTGATTTCTGTTTTCTCTCTTGGAAAATAAAGGTGATGAAAGAAATTATGACCCTTTCATTATTCACAAATCATCTTCTATTTAACATGAAGTTTCACATTCCAACCTCAATAATTGTGATTTACATTCAGAGTTGAAGTTTAACTGCCGTTTATGGGTGCCACGGGTAAAAACATGACATTTATGGTGACCATCATCAGATATGTCCATTACTATTAAAAGTGCTGCTTAAAAAGTATCAGAAGCTTGTACGTTTAAAAATATTGACATAACTACAAAGAAAAAGCCATAGAGTAAATGAAAGGTATCAAAAGCATTACAGTTTGGAAATAGTTTGCAAATTGTTTAGGACAGTTCTTGCAAAAACACATTTGAATTGATATTTAGAAATTATAAGCTCTTCTTTGAGCCTCAAAAAAAGAGAGTGCACAGGGGCAGTCTTATCCCAAATTTCCATGCCCAGCCCTTCTTTAACATTTATATGGAGTTTCCTATATTTCAGTTTAGCCTCTAACTCTGTTGCACTTTCCCTCCCAGCACATGCAGACCCCACACAAGACTGACAGTAATGGCTCTTCATTCCTCAAASAAGCCCTTTCATCAAACAAGCATTACTTCCTGCCATGGAGATAATTTATTCTTTATGTATAATTGATTTGTGCCTRCACTTTAAAATGTCTTTTGAAATCCATATTATAACTAATACTGCCATATAATAAAAAGCAACACTTTTAATTTAAAGTTAATTATTTTCCATTATTCAACATTAGTAGACAAGGCAAGGACTCTAGCTTAGTGCCAGGACATAAAAGAAGTTATTCTGAACTTATAATACACGGGTTTAAAAGCTTAATGTCAAGAGGCAATGCTGTAAATTAAAAACTGAGCAAAAGGATTATGGTATCACATATATAGAAACTTCACATGGCTACAGATAATCAAGGCAAGTGAAATATTTTTGCAGCATTGTCCTGAAATCTGCAATTATAAAGAATTTTTATAGCACTGGCACAACATTCTGTAAAAAGTTTAGACATAACATCACTGTTGCACCTGACTGCAATACGCTGCTGCATTTTTCAAGGGTTTGTAGGAAGCATTTCTATTTCTTTCTTYCTTTTATCATTGCTACAAGACAGCTCACTTCACCTGCCTTATCTAAACCCCAGCTGGAATTGGGAAATCACAGGTGTGACAGACAGGGAGCCTCAAACACTGCAGGTATGCAAAGGTGCTGCTTTTGGGGGCTCTTKTAAAAAGAGATTCTCCTTCAGAAATAGAAACCACATGTGGGCAACGCATGATTCCTTGCAGCTACTTCAGATTTGGAGAGTAAAAACACTTCATAAGCCATGTGAAATAATGTAAATGTTGACTCTCTGCAAGTATAGAGTTTTCAAAATTAACARAACACCTGGAAATGAGCATTATCTCATCCTGAAGGTATCCATCCTCCAAGGAAAAATCATCCTCACAGTGGGCTAGAAGACAACTAATACATGACTAAATGTTATAGATGGAGAACTATAATCCCTTATAGAGATTTTGGAAGGAATTTAAAAGACAGTTTTACAGTGTTTGTGCATTCCTTATGCCTCAGAKTTTGGTTATTCAGAAATCTCTGTCAAGAAAGTCACCCTCAGGGAAGAGCTCTTCCTGAAAAGTTCCCACCAGACAGCACAGTCAGAAGCTCTCCACAATCTGCATTCTTATGTGGATTTGGAGTGGCACTTACTATTTTTTTAACTTATCAGCTCAGAAAACATTGGCTTTTATGGCTAATCTCCTTTTTGAACTCCAAACCCCATTAACATCCCCATCTCCTCCAAAAAGTGTTCCATTCTTCACTTTAATTCATCATTAGGAAATGTCCTAATGATGAAGACAAACTGATCTCACCRTTCTAACTCTGTGAGCTGCCCTCATTAGGGTCACACCCATTTCCAGCCATAACCCCATGTCCCAGCACAATGTTTAACACCACTCCAGCCCCTTTGCTCCCTTCTGGCACATCCCACTGCACCTCAGGGTTCTCCCAACATTAAACACAGACTTTTTGGGGGTTTCATTGCACCCACACCCTCCTGCAGGCTCTGACCTGCTTTGGGTKCCTGGCTGGAGAGCTCTCAGAGCTTCCAGGGATATTTACAGAAACCAGCTCCAAAAAAACCCATTTACTCCTGCCAAAGCACAAGCCTGTAAGTCCACAAGCCCCACGACACAAATCTCCACGTTTGTGGCATATGGTTGCTTTTTTTTGACAGAATGTGTTCGGATTTGTCAGTCACTCAATCGATTCTCCCTTCCCAGATTGTGATCATTTCATGCTCTCATATTCCACATCCAATATTCCATCACCACTGATCCAAACTACAAAAGGTTTTAATCTTATTTTAAGAATATTCACACACACTACATACACAGTGTAGCAGGCAATATGCTTAACAAACTTTCAATCACATTAATTAACACCAAATAAGCAGCACAGCTCTGTGCCTACAGAAGCCATGGCATCCCTGCCTACAGACAGATGAACCATCACATCCAAATTCCTTCAGCAGGCACAGGAAGTTTTCAAAATAATTGCCCTTTAGTCATGACAGGACTACTTTTATTTTAATAGATGCCGGTGTGTGAAGGAGAATATAGAAGCAAATTTTATTTCTGAAATGTCTGCATCAATAAAGGTGCCTAATTATGGTATTCATTAAAATATACAAAGTTAAGTTAACAGGAAAAAATCTACAAAATATTATTACATTTCCCCATTAAACTAATTTAATTTGGTTATAATGCACATTCTAACAGGATGATATTATTAACTAGTTCAATTTCAAAATGTCTTCTCCTGTTTATTTTTATTATGTTACTAAGCAGAGTAGCAATTGACCTAATTTATTTTATTAAATAACATTTCTCAATCTGTTTAAAAAGGGGCAGTATCCTACTTCTGTCCATAGGCCCTGGGTGTGCTGCCATTTCAAAATTTACAGGAGAGTTCAAGTTCTCATGAATTTCACATACCACCATTCAAAACTCTGTATAATTTGTTCCTCCAATCAGTAATTTCATCTGCAGTTATACAATTTGTGAGCTTAATATCTACAGTCCCTTGTGAATAGAGAACAGGTCTGTATTTCAGTTGGGTATTTTTGGTTATCCCCTCCCTTTGCCTTTTACAGACAATATTGACATTATCATTAGGATTTAAAATGATTATTGAGATTTAGAATAATGATTGATGAAAAACTAAAAAGCTATGTTTGGCAGCCTCACAAAATGGAAAGAGAAGGACTTTTTTCATAGTAAATCAAAGTAATTTCTAACTTTTTTTCCATGGCACTCTACTCAGACCATAGAAAATATAACAGATACAGTCCCACTGGCAAATTCACAGCATTCTTGTCCAYACCTGGACAAAGCTGGCTACCATGAACCACTTATAGAAAAATACCAAATTATTTCTGTGAGTACTGCACAAACCATTCTACTCCTGTGATTTTACTCAAACAAACCAAATAAAGATTTTCTCATAGAAAATGCAATATAAACATAACTCCTTACTAAAAATAAATAAAATTAAACATATATACCTATGTAAAAATAAGTATTTGCATAAGCCAAGGTTGTCCACCATTCATACATTTTCTTTTAGTTCAGTGCAGAAGATCTCCAAATGAAACATTTTGGTCGCAGAGGTCATATYAGTTTAAAAGCTTCCATCTGCTCTGCCACATTGATTTTCTAATGCATATAACATGTTAAAACGAATATGGTCAATAGTTCAGCAGAGCATACAAATCAGAGGCCAGAAATGCTGCAAAGATTATCTGGATGCTTCACCAATCACAAGTATGGCCTAAAGTCAGGAGAATAAAGGGATTTAATTCCATGTCAAGGGATYAAGTTTTATACTTTACTACAAGGAAAGTTAAATACTAAATAAGCAATTACAGTAAGTGGAATATGCCAGGAAAWACATAAAACTATTAATTTTGAAGAAAATAGTATTTCAGTTGGAAACTGTCTATCAACAATGAACATCTCAACCAATCCCACCTGCGCTTCCCCAAATGTGGCAGACAGGTGGGGAAAAAGCTGCCCATGTGAAATGCAAAGAAGAAAAATTGTAACAAAACTCCTCACAAATCTCTTCATGAACCAGGCATACTATTTTTTTTTATAATCCGGTACATTTACTATGGCTTGTACAATACACCTCTTATTTGTTGTCAGAGTCCAGTTCTAAAAGAAAAGGTAAGAAGCCAATGCTACAAACTTGTTCAAGCTCAAAGTCTTAATAAACACGCTTTGCTACAAAACTAATTGTTAATGTTAAATCTAAACATGGAATAGATTTCATTTAAGAATGTCAACTTTCCAAAATACACAAGATATTGACAAAAGAGATGGGACCACCAGTGTATCTTAACCAGAAGATATCAAAAATTCTGGTTCTACCCTGATCCCTGCTCYAAACCCCAAGTAACCTCAGCAGAGGTGTTGTTTAATCCCACAGACTCTGCAGCTGCATGAACAACAGACATTCTCTAGAAAAGAAAAGGAACCACAGAGTGTCTGGGGGATAGGGAGGAAGTGACTGGCTATCAAAAAATGGAGCAGCAATTACAATAATAAAATATTAACAACAGCACTCCTCTGAGCTTCCTCAGAAATTTGTGCTCATTGAATGCTGTGGATACAACACCAATTGTGGAGATGCTGCTTTACCTCCAACCTTTTCATGTGGCCCAACACAAATGCAGTTGATACCAGCCCCAGATTCCATCTGTTCACTGAGGTTGTTCAATATCTTCACTGTTCAATGATAAATGAATGCTCAGATCTGCAAGGCCAKCAATGCCTTGGTGACTCACCCTGCTATGAGCTGACTGACAATCCCMGTTTCTTTCTGAAGCAATTTAATCGTTTAGTTAAAACAGATTTTAATATCCAGTTGGGTTTTCTTGCCTATAAAACATCTACTGCCTACAGAGCTCTGATTTTTCTCTATTTTTTTTTTCTCAAAATGAAAAGAAGCCCAAATAAATGGTTTTGCCCACAATTAAGAAGCAATGATCAAAATATCTTTTCTTCAACATTCTCCTGAGAATTTTGCCCTGCCTCTCTAAGTATGGTGAAAAAGTACTTGAAACTAGCAACAGCAAAGCCTTTTTGTTGTTGACAAAACTGTCAAGATTTCTTAATAAAAAGGAAAAGAGAAATAATTTTTTAAAAACAAAACATATCTTTAATGAAGCTTTCCACATCGGAAACTCACTTCTTACCCTTTAGTGAACAATTTGTTATGGAGACTTCATGCTCCTGTCTTCTAATTGACACATTTTTTATATCCAGAGTGTTTTTCTCTCTCTTTGAATATATTTGTCAGGCAGGACTTACATACAAAACAAAATTAATTTGGTTGAAACCCTAATTTGATTCTGTTGATAAAAGAAAAATATTCTGTCAAATGATTCAAACCATTCTGTCAACAAAACACGCCTGGCTACTTTCAGATCTTTTCTGCAGATGCAATTTGCAAAAGAACATCTTTGCTTGAAAAATAATTCATAATTTTAAAACAGGTGTAGGAGCTCTCTCTGCTGAAGTGTTGAAYGCCTTTGTGAGCACCTTCAACTCCCTCTGAAGGCCCAAAGTTGTGCATTTTGCAGATTTATATCCAAAGCCATCACATGAATTACAATGTGCTCTGTCATGCCTTGTCTTGGTCTGTCTCTGGCATTTCTGGCTTTTATTACTCCAAATTCCAGAGAAAGGTTTCTCAGACAAAAGAGAGTCTGATTATCTATTGGTGGCTTTAAAATAAAAGCCACATTTACAAATGAGATAATGTGATCTATCTTTCTGATTTTTGTAAGGACTCATCATTCTTATAAAATTTCATAACGCCCTTTAGCAATCTTGGCAAATTGCTGTTCAAGAGAATTAGCTCTGGGCAAAGCAAAATCTCTTTGGTATTTCAATATGGTGAAATAATTYCACAAAATTGCACTTGTAACATATTTTGGGGGAGAATTATTTATTTATTATTCCCTCTGTTTTGTTTCTTCATCATAAATTTGTATTTGAGAGAGGAAATGATAGCAGAGATCAATGTTATGGTCATTTCACAAAGCCTGATTGCATTATTGCAAGCAATAATTTTCAGAGGAAGAGTCTGAAAAATGAAAGAAATTTGCATCCATTTAAACACAGCTACAGTGTGAACCCTCATTCAGTGACACTTCTTCCTTTCTTTTTGTTTTTCTTATTTTAAATGTTCAAAGGAATAAGTTAGAAGGAAATCTCTTATGAAGCTATTTTCTGCCAGTACAATGAACCCCTCTATTAAAAAACGAAACAAAAAAGCACCCCAAAAATCCCAAAACAAAAATCAAAGAAAAACCCCCAAAACCAGAAAACACCCAAAAGATAACCAACCCCCCCCCAAAAAAAACCCAAACAAAAACCCCAAACAAACAAAAACAGAAAAACAAAAGACAAACAAAAAACCCAAAACTCAAATGATTCAAGAGGAAAAAAAATTAAGCTGTTGAGTTAACAGCACAACGTAAATCAAAGCAGTTCTGATGAATTCAGTGGAGCAAAGCCAACCCAGAGAAGCTCAAGATCTGTCCACATTCATTGAGGAAATCAATCAAAATTGAGTGCTATTGTTTTCTCACACATCATAATATTATGATTTTTAGATCAGCTGACCTTATGCACTTCATTAATGCACAAAAGATGTTTGCACTGGGGAAAGGAGGACAGCTCTATCGATCAGGAGATGCCGAGACAGTGCCAGTTTGTCACTCGAGGCACAATTCTGAAGGGCAGTCTCTATTCTCCCAGCTTCACAGTGGGATACAGATAAAGATACCCCACTCAGCTCAGAAGTTTTCTTCAGGGCTTTATCATCTCCCCAGATCCCCCACATCTTTACAGAAGATGTTAAGACTCAGCAAAGGACTRTACAAACTCCTTCACAAAGAAAATGTGTTTTTATGTTCTGCCTGCCAGGAGAAATAGTGGGAGATAAATGCTCTGTGAAAGACTGGTGTGCTGCTCCCTTCATCCTCACCAAGGTTTAGAAAGGGAACACAGTAATACATGAGAAATCTGTCAGAAATTCTCCAAGGTGGAATTGTGGCCCAAGATAGAGTTTTACACAAACCAAGCTCTGCTTCTGAGCTCCGAGAAGCTCAGTGACATTGACGGTGACACAGGAGGTCAAAGGTCACAAAAACAATCTGGGTCACAGTTCCTCCACCTCACCTGTTTATTTTAYTTCATGATCCCACAGGGAATTTTGTCACTGCTGCATAATTTAACAAATCTAGAAWTAGCTGGTCTACAGTAATCGTTGGCAGTTCTCATCTCTTTGGTCAATTTATTGAAAATAATTCTCAAAGATCATATTAAAAATATTTTTTATTTTAATCAGGCTTAGAGTTCTTTGCCTTTTCTGTCTTTTTTCTTTCCCCTGTATTTGAACTACCATTATCAACTGCATTAATAATGTATCATCAGACATTTCACAATTCACAGTATTGAGGAAATTTAGTGCCGGGGCTGYGCTCTAAGTCACTCCTTGCACAACAGCCACATTTATAACTGTGACACTTTTGTCACAGACCAAGGACTGCACTCATGAGGATTTACACTCACACCTTCAAATGGCTCCATTTAAAGATAAGGGATCAAAAAAGGCAAGCATTCCAGTGAAGGAATCACAAAACACACATCAAGGTTCCTCATGTTTCTTGAATTTATGGCTTGAAGTTGATTTTTCTCTCAATTCAGGTATGCAGAGAAGGGCAAGGAAATGTAACCTCTCTATTGCTGTGGAAAACTTTGCACAAAACAGAAACAGCTTTGAGGGTTATGGCAGAGTTCAAGAGCCTGAAGTGTCGCTCAAGGAAATATCACTGGGTTTACAGTTTGAGACTTYGTGATCAGACCACGTTACCCTGACCTAGAGTGGGTGATCTCACTTGTAAGAGACTGAATGTAGTTACAGGAAAAAAGCCATGGGGAAAAAAAAAAAAGAAAAAGTGAAAGGAAAAGCAATGAGATAGAAGGAAACTAAAAAGAAACATTGAGTTCATTTTACATTATATCAAATTTTTACTTACTATAATGATTAGCTGGATGCAACTCAAAGCCACTTTTTAATCCAGAATAGCAGAGCCATACAATTTAATATAATTTCTAGCCATGCAGGGACTTGGTATCATGTATAGCAAGATATTTCATGCTCTGCAGAGTAAAAAATGTAGGTCAGGACCCACAGGCTATAGTCAAGCTATGCTGCTGTGAGTTGAACGTATTATTCTTTTGGGAAAATAATGAAACAATTTAATTTTACCCATACTAGCCAACRATCTTCAAACATTTCATTTTCCTAAAAGTAAAAGGAGACTGACACCTAACACCTGATTGGTGTGAAAGTCACCCTASCAAACACAGGAAGTTTTCAGTAGGGAAGCAAGTGGAAAGTGCTGAAGTGTTTCCTGGCTTGTGGATGGAAGATGTTAAGGTGGGTCCACAAAATTGCAACTGATGCCAAAAGCTGACAGTCAGTTCATCCACCTGCATGTTGTGGTTTGCCTTCATTCACCAAATCAAAGACTTCAGGTCAAAAGAGTGATGGAAATCGCAGAATCATGGAATGGTTTGGGCTGGGAGGGACCTTAAAGCTCATCAGTGCCACCCCAGCCATGGACAGGGACACCTCCCACTGTCCCAGGCTGCTCCCAGCCCCAATGTCCAGCCTGGCCTTGGGCACTGCCAGGGATCCAGGGGCAGCCACAGCTTCTCTGGGCACCCTGTGCCAGGGCTGCCCACCCTCAAAGGGAACAATTCCTTCCCAATATCTGATCTAAACCTGCTCTCTCTCAGTCAGAAGCATTTTCCCTCAATCCCACATGGTCAATACAYGTGACTATTGCAGCTCTGTGTTGGACAAATGGTATTTTCTAAATGCTGGAAATGTTCTGTATACTGGGAACAAGCTCTGCCCACTCACGGTCTTACCTGCAGAGTCTCACCTCTGTGACAAACATCTCAAACAATCAGCACAGCACAGAACTCAAACCTGGGTCAGTTTGTATTAACCTTACACTTCAGGAAAACTCTCATTTCTTTCAWTGGCTTTCTGCCAGCAGATTGGTGCTGTGGTAGTTAAAGCAGCAAGCCCTGCACTAAATAACCAGCTCTGACAGGAAGGATGCTGCTCCATCTTACAGCACACTATTTCTGCCTGGTTTCTCCAGGGATGACAGCTCAAGGGAGAAAACATCCAGAACAGGAAGGTTTTTATGAGAATTAACATTGGGAGCAGCCCCTGAAGTTCTGTTTAATGTTCYTCTCTCCCCACCATTTGTGTATGGATACATGGAATATTTCCTGTACCTCTGAAGATCTCAGGGGGCAAAGATGTGCACATGGCAGAGCTGCATGACAAGTCATGCCAAAAAAGAGGAAATAATTTAAAGATTTATACTCGTTTTGGCTGCAGCAAGTTCACACAAAATAACAAATAATAAACCATGTCCTCACTTAATCAGCATTACTCCTCTGTACAGCAAAAATGGAATACACATTCTTTATCCCAACACACCAAGACAGAAAGATGGCAAGTAACACCTTGGGTGTGGATTAGGGAATATCCCAAATATTATCCCCAATCTGTGCAAAGTTACTGTGGTCCAATATTTCACCTGCCACAGTTGAACTCATGTGCCCTGCAGACAGTTTGAGACGACACAAACCAGAAAAAATCAGCCAAAAACCACTGCACATGAACTTGCAGCCACGGTTTACCAGATAAGCTGCTTTATATAGCCTGACAAAGATTGCTTGTCAACCTTTTCTTCTTCCTAACACCCAAAAATGCTTCAAAACCCATGGATTATGCCATCACTATGGGCTGTCTCCACATGGGTCACACCAGTGACCACACAACAGCATTCAGCAAAAAGATGGGGCACTGAGAAAATCTTCATTATAGACAAAACATCCAAATCCTGATTCACATTCCTCACCTGGCTCAATCCAGATAACCTCCCTCATGGTGAATGCTCAATTTAATCATCAAGCTGCTCACTGGTGAGAAAATCCTCTCCAGAAGACCTTACAGTGGCTTTAATTTCTAATGGAAAAATTAACAAAGGAACTGCAGTGTACAGACCTTATGGAAAAGGTCTGTTTGAATATCCAGATTAAAAGTTAGGTAGCACTTTTGTGGTGATAAGCATTGAAAAACATAATGGAAAACTGAAAACTCTGTAAATAATGGAAAAGAGTTCAGCCATCATTCTGCCTTCAATAGTAAGATATTATCATTGTCTTTTTTTTTTCCTCAGTAGAGATGAGCATAAACCAACAGTGGTGCAGATTATCATTGAAAAACCTTAGTGAGAGGCTGCAAATGTAAGAAAGGCACTGACTTAGAGTAGGAAAAGTCATCCTCTGCTTGAAACACAAAAAGATTATTCAACTAATTTCCAATTTTTATAAGTAATCCCATAGAAAAGAGAGTACAAGAGAAAGGAAAAACATTCCAAAAAAACCCCCAGATTATTACATCTCCTCTTTTTTTCTCCAGTTAATGGTCAAACTCAGACACCTTTGGGAGACAAAGCTTTTGGGCATGGACTTCCCAGACAGTGTGGACTGGTTAATTATGACACCATGTCACATGAAAGAGAAAAGGTTTTCCTTCATGTGTTTCAGCCAAATATTGCAGCACATCCTGGCCATCAGGTGAAGTTCAGCACGCTGGTCTTTGGCCATGAAAATGAGCCAAGCTWCCCCAACTATCCACTCAGTAATTTACAGCCACTTCATTACAGCACTGCTTTTTAAAAAGTAATAATATTATGAGTGCTTCTAGTTAAACTATTAGGTTTGTCTCTCCTTCCAATTAAATTTATTCACTTATGAAGAAGACATGAACACATCTGAAACTGAGATTATCCCCATCCTAGGAACATTTATGCGGTTTCTTTTCCGAGAATGTATTTTAACACTTCAACAAGAAAAATCTGCTCATGTGAAGATAAAACTCAACACCAGAGCAGCATGAACATGTGCAGGGTCACTGTTSTTCTGTGATTCAGTCAGAGCACTGCAAATTATTTGTCTGATGTGCAAAATGCTGAGTTGCTAATGGCAAGATTCTCAACACTTTTAAGCAYGGCAAAAGCAGATCTGTGGTTTGCTCAGTCTGTGAGCCACAAACTGCAGTCAGATCATTGGCATGGACCCCTAAAAACATCACTTAAACAGTCATCAGTTCTCGGGACACAGCCGAGCTTTTGACCATTTTCTGAATGCACAAATTTTAAGGAAGTTAAAACCAACCAAGAATAAAACACAAATTAGGAAAAAAAAAGCGAACCAAAAAAAAAGGTTAAAAAAAGAAAAAAGGTGTGCCTGAGGTGCTTGCCTTCAGTCTGACTAAATTATGCCAGCCTCAAATTAAATGCTTTTTTACATTTAAGAATACTACGTTATCCCATTTCCTTCCTAATCCAGGTGGTTTTTGCACCACACACATCGTGCTCAGCACTTGGACASGAATGCATTTGCTGAAAATAGCATCAATTATGAATATGTATGTGTATTTATTTCACGTGTCAAACACACTTAAATTCACAGAATAATCTGCTAAAAAGATAATCACATGAGATCTCAAAAAATTATTGGTTACAATCTGAAGACCTGACAGCATAAATAGAGAGATCTGCTCTCAGGAATGTAAGTATTTTTTTAATCATGGCTTAGAGTGCCAGAGGAACTCCACACACTCTCTCTACAGGAAAGAGTTTTTCTTCCAGGATTTTTCAAAGCAGGATCAGCTTCKCTTTACAACAAAGGATGCTGAAGTGAAGGACATTATATGACCCAGAAAATTTCTCATCACTAGTCAAAGTAGTAACTAGCAACAAAGATAGCAACCAAATCCACTTCTCCTGTGCCTTGAGCTCCCATTCAAAATAGCCATTTATCCCTCATGAGCATTAAAGGGGAAGGGGTGGGGGGGTGGAATTGAAAATCAAGCATTAAAAAGCCAGGATATAACAAAAGGCAGAATTCTGTTTTTTCAAGAGGCAAAAAGTTTCTGTGTGGATTGCACACAGAATTTGATTCAATGTGTTTTGATTTACAGCACACTGAAGTTTGCCTATGTCCATACATAAAATAAACACTACAAATAACTGATGGATTTGCATTAATAAACAGAAATCAAGTGGTCAAACACACAAAATCAAGTGGGCCCCGACCTTTGGTCCTGAGCTTTGTACAAAACAGAGGCCCTGTATTTCAGACAGCCAACAGAAATTATGATTAGAGAGAAGTCAGTATCTCATATCCTAAAGGAGCACTAGCAAATTAATTGCTAAGTTGGTATATGTATGTTTTTTCTTTCTGGACTCGGTAGAATTAAAATATTGGGGAGGTGGAGGTGTCTCATCTACAGAAATGTGACTTAGGTGTAGTCTGAAAGCAAACCACCAATTCAGCTGTTGATACAAGCAAGGAAGATCTGCTGACTGCAGCACTTTGGGCTGTGTAATAATTGTCTAATACTATACAAATGCCTATTATTACAAGCAGAAACTGAGATTCTCACAACTCCATTACTCTCTGATTTATAGGAGAAGCTATTCTACCTAGGAAAGAAAAAAACAATCTGACAATCAGTTTATTCCGAGCTGTTCCAATTATGGAGCCACTTGATTTCGAGCCTGAATAGTTTGAATATGATATAAGAGGAGTGCTGGAATGGAAATAGCTGTTGACAGGCTCTCACTTATGGGAAATGGGAAACATATCTACTGGTTTAGGGTGTTGTTATGAAACAGCCACTCCAGTCTCCAGAGCATTTTTCAGGATTCCAGGGAAATATTGGAAGGCTCAAACTTTGTTTCCTCCGGGGTTTTTGTTAGAAGACATTCATTCAAATTCAAACACTCCAATAAACAAGCAGGCAAGCAGAGTTACTTACAAGTCCTCCAGGTACTACAAACCATGTGAGTGTTTAGCACCTCAAAACTATTAAACTCAGCATAGATTCATTCTTCAGTGCAATGTAATGCATAATTACCTTTTTTTTTTTTGGTTTTGCAATGTTGTGAAAACCTTTAAAGACTACATGCCCCACAAATTTCTTTGCACAATAATCATTATCAGCCATCAAGATAAAAAGGTAAAAACCTTCTTCCAAATAACTACAAAATTATGAGTATGAGCATCATAGTCAGGCTCTTATTTGCTCAAAATCCTGATGTCAAATGTTAATATCAATATTTAATTTTGACATTTTTGTCAATGATACAGAGGAAGCTTTGCAATTTTACTGATATTATTCAGCATCTCCATTCCAGGCATCTTAGTACACTAAATGACATCACTGCCAGTGGAAAGTTTTAAACAACTTTTCTATTGGAAGAGAAAATGCATTCTGTCCTCCAGAATGTCCTTTGACTACAAATTTTAAGCATATGTTCAAATGATTTTTTATCTCATGTTTGAAGCTTCTGTGTYGATAATGTTAATCACACTTTCTCCACTTCTCTCACACTATTTAATTTTGCTTCCATTTCCCAGTGACTTTGCAACAGATATTTTCTTTGATTTGTTATTTAACTGATTCAAAGAAAAATATCAGGTAGAACATTTGTAATATATTTTTTCACTTTCTATTGTCTGTATTGATTTAYGTATTTACTGTGATTTATTTACTTTGGCAACAAAGTCTTTATTGATAAATTTGCTATGTAACATTGAAAGGCAAGTGAAGAAATTATTTTCTCTTGTATTAACTTAAACACTAAATTTAAGATCCTTTTGTTCTTGCATAAACTTCTGAAAACCATTATAAGATAAAAAGATAAATTCGGTATAAATTTAGAAATCACAACTCTAATGAACACATAGACCTCTTYGGGAACAATCTCTAGCATTTAATCTGAGTTTTCAGGGCTCAAACAAACCTCTAGAAATAAAGGAAACAACTTTGGTTTCCTTTTCCAGATGTGCTGCTCAGTCTTCACTGCCTCATGCTTTCTTAGGGTGGGTCAGCAATAGATTTCCTGCCMAGAATTTCCCTAAAATCATACAGAAAGACTAAGGTGCACATAAGACAGTAGAATATATTGGCATATGGTAGCAACAGCTAATAGAAGGATGAGGAAAAATGCAAATAAGAAATATATAATCATACTGGGTAGATATATTGTGTAGTTCTCGTGAAACACTGAGAGAACTACAGAAAATGGACTTAGAATAGTGCTGCTCTCCTTCTGCCCCTAAAGGGAGACATTTTAGTGATTTCATATCACTACCAAAATGCTTTTAACCTAAAACAGCTTTCTGGTTATAAATTAATAATTTTGCATAATAGAAATGGCATTAGGTTTAGAATTTGAGAGAAACTTGAAAAAAAGACATGCTGGGCTTTCAAAAATTCCTTCCAGTCACACTGCAAAGCGCCAAGACAAGCACTTTCTCCTACTTAAAGTAGAAATAAAAACTGTAAGACTCCTTTTAAAAGTCACTTGAGTACAACTACTGCACAGAGACATTTTACCTTCAGATTTCTCCTCCCATGGCTACTACACTTTCAGATTGAAGCAGCTGTCTGACATCCTTCTTTGTGATAGCTCCTCRTGAGGAATCCCTGCAAGTGGAACTCTCCCACTGTTCTGAGCCATCTTTCTCCCCCTCTGCTCTGGGATAATGCACTGRTGTAGTGCAGGAGCTGCCAAGGAGCTGTGAGAGCCTTCTGGAATGAGGCACAGCACCCCAGGGCTCCTTTATAGATGAACTTTGGGTTGGACTAACTCGAGATGTGAATTTAAACCATGGAATCGAAACTAGCAGAACACAATCAGGGTGTTTTCTTACTGCATTGGGAGCTACCTATTAAAATTAAAAATTAAAAAAAAAAAAACCAAAAAAAAGCAAACAAAAAAAAAACTCCTGCAGCAAATTTGTCGGTGCTGTACAAAAATCTGCATTCAAATCACTGAATGCAATAATCAGGCTGTTACTGTGGGGTGGTGCCATCATGGGGAGCGTGGCTGAAGGAGGGCATTGCTCATTCAGAGGCTTCCCAGGATGTTTGAAAAGCTCACAAAGTTCAGCACAGGGGAGGGCAGAGCCTTGGAGCAGCAGCACAAGCTGGGCAGGACCTGGTGACCAGCAGGATGTCTGCTCTCTCCTCACTGCTCTGCAGGTCCACATAACACCTGAATTTTCGCTGCTGGATCCTTCTCCTGCTCACTGTTTCCTCTCAAATTGGTTTTATCCTGCTCTCTGGGCTGTTTTCCCTAAACAACCACTCACTGACTGAACACTCAAGTCATTTACAGCCCTGGGATCATCCTGTGCTTGATCATGGCCAGCTCAGAGAGCACACCAAGGTGTAGGTGACACCGTGTCCTCAGATACCCAGACAGCAGAAATAAATCCACCACCTTCCAATTTCACTAATTTCACTAAATTAAAATGAAGCTTTTTTTGGAGCACTTCTGAATTCAGCCTTAAACTATCAAGGTACATTCATCCACTACAGAAAGTTTTCCAGCCCAGGAAATTAACTTACTCTGGCATCACATTTGAGGTGATGCTATAATCATTCTCTTCCTCGCATAATGTGGGGCTGATTACAAAATCCTGATTACAAGGGTGGGMGAGAACTGAGGGCACTGCCTGTCCTCATGTGGCAGCTCCTAAAAAGATCTCAGAGCATGAGAATCCATCAAGACTAATGATGCCAAGGAATTTATGAGTCTGGCTACATCAGATGTAAGAAGGACATCATTGACCTAAATCTGTTTTCTTAAAGRTAGTTACAAGAACTGCTTTACACTGCTTGTAAGAGAAACAGAAAGGGAACATAGGAATGTGCAAAAAAAAAAAAATTAGAATTTCAAAATCTAATATCTGGTGTGAAGAGATGAGGTTTTGTTTGTTTGTTTGTTTTCTCCACTTTCACCCAGAACTAAGGGTTCAAAACATATAAACTGTTCCTACAGTCAAGGAAACTTGAATTATAAGTAGAGTATTTTGTCTCAGGTGATGCCATCTGTAAGATTTTCTCTCAGCTACTTGGGAATTGAAAACTCTGTCGAGACTTGTGCAGTGACTTAGGATCTTGGTTTGATRCAGAGTACTCCAGAGGCATTAAAGATTGGGCTGGCTTTCCATATGCTAGGATAAATTTCATACAAGTTTAAACTTGCTAAAAGATGAGGCCTTCCTGARCTGTCATAAAGGTATTTTAGTCTTCCTCTAACACAATGTAGCTGACATGACCAGTGTTGTGATTAGAAAAATGCAAACAGGCACATCTGYGTACACACAACTCACTGCCTCAATTTCATATCAATAAAATCTCATAATTTAGAAACATTAACTGATGGGTTTTCTTGCACGTGAAGGGAGAATCAGCTAGCTGTGATCCACTGCTTCTCATGCCAGAGCTGTTTATCATGCCAAAAAAATCATATTGAATGCATTAATCGTTTACCTTCTAAAGCTTCAAACTGCTATAAACAAGAACTTTATTTCAACAGGAAATTAATGCCACTTCTCACACCTGAAACTGCAAAACAGGAAGTTTTTAAAAATGCATAAGACCATTCCTTTTTTCTCTGTGTGACGTGGCCACAAAACAGAGCACCCTGATGCACACTTTGCAAAGGGACAGGCAGGAAGAACCACCCCATGGAAACAAGTAGGATTTCTTTTTTAAAACAGGTGACTTAAAAAAAAAAAAAAAAACAGGCAGAATCCAGAGCAAGGTGTGCTGTAGAGCTTTTGTCAGTGCTTATTTCAAATCCCTGAATAGCTGATCACAGCTCCGAGGCAGCGGAACTGCTCCAACAGTTTGCTGCCCCTCTTTGTGTCAGCACTATCCTGCATTTTGTGTAGTCCACTCTTTCACAAGTCCAGTTAGTGTTTAATAACTACAGCTGGGTGAAGGTAACAATGCCTTTCCCCCATTGAAGATAACAATCACACYGGGCCAAATTAGGAACTCTGCCATAAATAGACCACAAGTCTCACTATCTCAGCTCTTCTGTGTTCTGGGCTTCTTTAATAAATTCAGAAGTTTCCCACCATTTGTGTCAAATGCAATATTTCAAAGGAGCTCTGTGCTACAGAGTAAAGCTCCAAAAAGGAAAATACACTTCCCTGCACAGAGAGGGAACCAAGGCAGCCTAGTCGAGCCCGAGCTGTACTTTGATGTAGCTTTATGCACTCCTCTCTTTCATTTACCAGAAGTTAACCAACTCATAAACAGAAAAAAAATGTATCCAGGAAACCAAAGATTATTCACCGGGGAGAACAAATTACAAAACTGTWCTTCGTGCCCGGTAATCACTTAAATCACAAACCATTAGCAGCAATCACATTGATCACAGAAAACAACTTCAGCCACTGTAATCCCTCAGAATGCAGACTATTAGYAGGTGTGTGATTGAGTATTGCTAATAAATAATTATTTCAAATGGCTACTTAAATACAGTATTGATGTGCACTTTACTCTGAAGCTTGGACTAGTGAACAAAGCAGAATTTTAACTAAATCAGGGAAGCTCCATAGATAATAAAGGTGTGACAAGAATTTGGTGTGCACACATACTGCAGGGACTTGGAAGAAAATATATTGAGAGATAAAAACATTCAACTGCAATTTGTAAATTAAAGGTTCCCCCTGAACATCACAAAGTACTGGTGATCAAATCACTGTTTAATGAACTGCCAAGACACATAAACATACACATGTGAAATKGAATATTCACTTCAGAAGCTCAAAAAGCCAGAAAATACAGCCACTGCCATTCATTCCCATGGCATAAAGGGGTTTCTTAAGATTTGGGTAAGTATCCAATGGGATCCTCCCCGGACAACCTTGAGAAATTCCATTTCATTGCATTAGGGACTTTTTTGTGTTCTTTAAATTGCTGGAATAATGGATATATAAGGTATCCAAGGGGATTACTAGAATTTTTAACCTAAYATCAAAGTTTTTGTCTTTTCTGTACCTCACCCCTGTTCCTGGTGCTAAGAGCATCCATCTGTGTAGTGGGTACCCATGTGAGTGCTGGAGCTCAGCAGTAACACTTTTGATCAAAAAGGAAAGCAAGAAAATGGGCCTCGGGATAAGCCAACATAAATAACTACAACTAGAAATAAAAAATGAGAGAAAAAAAAGAAAAGGTCAGGAGAGAAAAACAGCAATAACTGATAAGAAACAGTATCTKAAACCAGCTGGGATAACTACACTAAACATGGTATCTTCCTTTCCATCTCTTTGAATACTTTTAAATACTTGAAATGTGGATCTGCCTGTCCTGCAACCCACCAGATACAACAGATATAAATGAGCTGACATCATTTAGTAATGTCATATTTGAATGCTACATCCAGACACACATGGATATAAAAGCAAATAAAGATATAACACATCAAGTTTGAAAACCATAAAATGATCTTTGAGAGTAAAAACATGGAAACAAGTGGCTAGATGCACAAACCCCTACAASTCCATAAATAATAATCATAGGAATAACAGCTTAATTTAGTGCCTTTGACGTTTCTGTTATCTGATCCTGGTCCTAGACTGCTCCACAGAAAACCAGAATTTAATATTAAAGATAAAACCAATAGCCTCCTATAACTGCATTAGGTCAAATTAAATTGGTATTTCTGCTCTTCCTGGTATGCAGCCATTTGTTCCAGCGAGCAGTTAGAGCATCCATGGCTGCACACGTGGCATCCTCTGGCAGAACAAGCTGGGGACAGAAACACACACCCCACAGCTCTCAAATCTGCCCAGAACCTCTACCCTGGATTCCAGGAAATGCCCAAAGTCTCAGAGAACAGGAGAGGCAGGATGAGAAGCCCTCTGGAGAGCACAGACAAACCAGCCAGGCACAGCTCACTGCCCAAGAACCACAACCACTGCATTAGATTTGCCCATGTTCCTGTTGGTATCTCCTGTCCAGGAGTTTCTTCAACCCCTTTCTAAGCCAKCTGAACCTGTCTCTCTCCAAAACCTCTTACATCAACAGATTTCTGAAGTTTTCTGCACAGAAGTAATTTATAGCCTGTGCCCAGGCTGGTGGGAGAGGTCCCTGCCCATGGAATGAGATTGGAACAAGATGATCTTTAAGGTCCCTCCCAACCAAAACCATTATGTAATTCTGTTTAAATTCATGTCTTGCCAGTTTTAGTCAGTGTCTCTAGTTCTGGTACCAAGATTTGTTGATTAAACCTCCCATATTTACTTTACTCACTGCCTTTATATCTCCATAATCCTCAATTTTCCCCACTGCAACCTTCTACTCTCCAAAATGGAGAATTTCAGCCTTTTTAGCCTTTACCTACAAAGACACTTCCTCCATCCCCTGAATCATTTTATCCATGMTCTTCTCTAACCTAACTTTACTGTGTCCTGCTTAGAACACTTGAGATACAAGCACAAGGTTTTAAATAGTCTTTATCTCTTTCTCAATACTTCTCCTGATAATGCCACAGACTTTTTTTGAGAACAGGTATTCACTGAGCCAGCGATTTCAGAAACTGTTAGCAATGACTCTTAAGTTGTGCTTTCTGAAATCTGTCAGCATTTTATCAGGTTTAGATAAGTTGGGTTTTTTCCCCCCTCTAGATTCATTACATTAAATTTATCTACACTGAACCTCATATGGCACTTTTTTGCTCATTCCTTTCCACTGTGTGCAGTCCTTTTGGCAGAGCWTTAGCCTACCCAAAAGAGCTTGTTCATCTGCAGCCTTGGAGCCTTCACTGCATACCAAATCACTCGAATTTAATTTTCTCCTCTGCAATTCAGTCTGTTTCCCTGCTAATTTTTATGAAAGGCGCCCACTGAAGTCTTCAGCATTTTCCACAATTATGCCTATTGATTAGATTATGCTTGGATTGGAAATAATGTCTGAGCTATCTGCCTGTTACTTAGGCTACTAAAACCAGCAATAACTTGTCCTTAGCTAACATTAAGTGCTGAGAAGAACCGTAGTATTTTAGACTTCATCTCCCAGCTATTAGTTTGTACCTCAAATAGTAATGAAATGATGATGTGCGGGACTTTTCCCAAAGGCTGAATTCTGGTAAAAGGGAGGTCTCAAAAATAACTGAGGTTGGGTCAAGGCAGAGCCCAATTATTTAGTGAGAATCTAAAGCCCATCGTCACTATCCCAGCACCTCCAATGAGGGAATCAGTCAAGGTCTGTCAGCACAACATTTTCAAAGTACCATTTTTCTTGCTCTTTCCTGGATATTTGAAAAAAAAAAAAAYCTMTGTTGGATAGATCTAAGACTGAAGAAGATAAAAACACACATACATAAATAGTCTTTGAGAGGAAGTTCAGACTTTCGAATTGGGTAAATTCTAGTAATT
The DNA here is from genome assembly GCF_030028575.1 of Malurus melanocephalus. Lineage (NCBI taxonomy): Eukaryota > Metazoa > Chordata > Aves > Passeriformes > Maluridae > Malurus > Malurus melanocephalus. Next base: position 39,559 of record NW_026623764.1, on the reverse strand, counting down.
TCACCCCTTTTTTTTTTTTTTTTTTTGTCCTCTCCATACTTTGATTTTAAAGGACTTTTGATTTTATTTTTTGTTTATTTGTTTCCTGGGTTTTTTTTTTTTTTTTTTGTCCTCTCCATACTTTGATTTTAAAGGACTTTTGATTTTATTTTTTGTTTATTTGTTTCCTGGGAGTTCTTTGAGGAGGAGGCARCAAGTTTATTAATCACATCTGAGTCACTGCAATACTTAGCACTTCAAGATTTTTAAATGTCTTCATTCAGTCAAGGAAAAACAGCACTACAGGGAAGATTTTAGCTCCTCAGACATTCTCAGCACTGGTTACTGTTGAAACCCAGACCAAAACCAACTTCTCAGACCTTATTCCGTCCCCTGGAGGCAGAAGTGCCATCACTTTTATGACCTCCATGGATTTGTGAACACAGGTATTTTTTCCCTTGGACTACAAGTAAACAAGTGCCCAGTGAATGACAGACCAGACRCCCAGATAACAATAASTGGATGTTCTGTTGGGAGCAGCAAYAAYCAATTAAATAAATTTCYTGGTGATCAAAGTTCAGTAATAACRMTGAGTGACTTTTAGCTTRTTTATATTAAATCTTGGYGAATAAAAGCAGGACAGGATGAGTCTCTTWAAAGAACACCTGCACTGAACACTCCCATCCTCACCTTCCAAACTGACAACAGAGCTTTCCCTAAACGCAGGGAGCCAGCAAGGAGCCTTGTGCACTCAGAAAACCCTGGATGAGACACAAACCTCTTTGCCATTGCAGCATATCACATCTTCACAGAAGGTTATTTTTCATCTTCTGGATGCTGTAAAAGTCTCCTGTGTAGAGCAAAATGCCCTGAAGCCCTCAGAGTTTGGCAGTGATTCATTCGTGTGGCACAGCTTTGTTGTCTGCGACTGCAGAATCAACCAGCGATCGCTCCTGCCGACAGGGTCTCTCCTTGTTTTTGTTTTGTACAAGGAATGAGGCTTATCTGCTGCTAAAAAAGGTGCAGYTCCCGAGCTACCACTTTGAGAGATTGCTCTGTGTTGGATGTTAGCACTCTGCTATGTTTTTGATTCAATAATTCTGCTGGGTTACTGTTAATGCAGAGTAATAAATACAAGCTTTCTACCAATACAATGCAATCCGATTCTATATAAATTTCTGTGTCTTACAACTTTTGCTGCCTTTTTTTTTTTTCATTGATAGTGGACAGGTTCTTCCAGAAAGTACCATACAGTAAACATTTTGTTTCTTTGCAGCTCATTGGCTCCATATAATTTTGCATTTCTGTTGGGGTTCAGGCACAGCCCCATGGAAGGAGCTCTTGTGGGATCTGCTCACCCCAGTTCAATCTCACCATGTGGGAAAGGATTAAAACTGCAGGGCACAAGACTGGGGAGCAACATGTGTGATTGACAGGTGAGAACCTGTGCAACTTTGTGAGAATAAAGGATTTCTGCGAGCAGCTAAGAGTCCGGGGGCTCTGTTCCTCCAATGTTGCACATTTGTGCTCTAAAAACACCATTTTATGCATGAGGCACAAACAGCAACCAGCAAACAATCACCACTGGCATCCAACAGTGGGACCAAGAGCAGAGCAAGAGTCCCACAAAGAAATGGGGCGCACCCAGTTATGAGAAATCCCCAAATCACTGGGATTTCCCTTGGAACCAGGCATCCGGCTGAAACACTGCCACTCTTCTGCAAGGCCCACAAAGCACCACACTAAGTCCAAATCTATGAATTGACCATTGCTCAAATTATGCTAAAACTACTGGCAAAATTAAAAAAAAAAAAAAAAAATCAAAACTTGAAGCAATAGCTTGAAAAAATAGTTAACTGTTATGTGTGTCATACTCATCTATCTGTAAATGATACCAGAATCAAATGTAGAGGCTATCCAAAATGCTATCCAAAAATCCACACATGAATGATGGATAAAAACAATTTTAAATTGTTTAAAAACTGGTCTTTACACTGAACCCATGAGGACAGAAGGAAATATAAACAAAAACACTTTTAAGAACAATTGATTTTTTTTTTCTAGAATTACATATTCCTTCTTAAAGCTTATACAGAGGTGATTTCTGAAGTTGACTTACAAAGACCATTATCATCTTCTCCCTTCCCTGAAACAATTTCAGTAAAATAGAAAAAATGAAAATAGGGTTTTCATAGAACTGCATGTTCTAGCAAAATAGTTTCATCTGCTTCCCCCAGACCTACAAACAGTCACATATTAGATTAGTAAATAGATTAAAAAAATACAGAATCAACAAGAGGAAGTTAACACTTCCACAAAATGTGCTTCCTAACCACGTAAGAACTATTCACATGGGGAAAATTCATTTTAGAAAGCTGAAATTGAATTTCTTTTCCCAGAATCTAATGCACTAAATCACTGAATTGTATTTTTGCCTCAGGGCTAAATTGCAGGGCAGGTAGACACTACCATACCAATTCTTGAAATGCTTTGAAAATTCTGCACAGAGACCGATAATTTTTAAGCAGAACTTCTAGAAATGGAGAAAATTTATTTGAATCTCATCTTCCTGCAAAGGAAGCTCTGATGGAATAAAACATGGCCCTGTTGCAGCCTGCAGTGTGTGTCCACCAGAATATTTCTGACCACAGCTGAGACAACCAGGGCAGAATTATGGTGGGGATAACTGCAATCAGCTCCCAAGTCAGCCTGGTATTTATGGCCATCCCTCAACCATCACTCATGGTGTGACACCGTCACCAGCTGTATAACGATGTCATGGCTGGGAGCAGCTGTGCATCCATCAGCTTTGGGGACACTGCTGGGAAGAGGAACGGGAGGAACCCACCCCTGCCACAGCCAGTTCCAGTTATTGACACTGGCCAGCCTTCAAGGCTTCCATATTCACCTCATCTGGCCTTTTCATAACYCCTGCTTCCCATTCTGTGCTCTGGTTATTGGTGGAGCCCTTTCTTTGTGTGGGAGTGCCCTTTCTCTCTCTGTGCAAGGGAGCTCTGACCTTGGAGAGTCTTGGAAAGGACATGGCACAATGATTTCTGTGGTCCTACACACTGCTACAAGCAGAATTCYAAATCAGGAATCGGGCCAAAAAGCWGTTATCAGTCCTTGCCTAATTTCTAGTTTTTATGTTAGAAAACAAACTTCTTAAGCTCTTTTTGGCCACCACTGCAAGCTGGCACTCAGAATCATGGAATCTGGGCCAAAAGTTGGAAAGGACTTTTAAAACCACCAAGTCCAGTTGTGTTAAGCACCACTGCCACCTCCACTACCAAACCACACCCCCAGGTACCACATTCACACTGATTTTAAACACCTTCAGGGATGGTGAGTTCCCCACTGCCCTGCCCATGCCAGGGACTGACAACCCTTTCCATGAAGAATTTTTTCCTCAGATCCAATCTGAATTCCCCTGGTACAACTCAAGGMCAYTTCCCCTTGCTTTATCCCTCATTACCTTGGAGAAGAGCCTGATCCCCACCTCCCCACAGCCTCCTGCCAGTTGCAAAGATTTTACTATTGTCTCTCAAATTACATTATACAACTCATAGTCCAAAAGCWGTGAGACTTAAACGAACCACAGCTCAAATCCTTAGATTTGGGTTCCCACTGACTTCGGTGTGAATTGAATAAGACAATTTTCAGGTTGTTGTTATGCATGCTGTCATCTCATTGTCAAGGATGAAATGCCAGGCAAAGTATATGAAGTACACTCTTGTAGGAGAAAAAAAAAAATCCCCACTGCTTGAGAGAAAAGACCCTCCAGGCACTGGTAAAGTAGGGCTTAGAGTCAAGCTTTTGTTTTGGAAGGATTGCAAGGATTTAGATGGATTTTTTTCATTGGGCAAAACTTAAGGGTTGATCAGCACCAAAAAGAGCTGATAAGCGAAGCAGGACTCACAGTACTAAGCCTCCCAAATGTGGTTAGAAGATATTCCACTTTCCCTTGTAGATTTTTCCATAATTTTTAAYTAGACTTKAAACTAGTCRTGGGCCTTTTTGATCCTTCCCACTTTTGTTTTCTTTGTGTAACTTTACATTCATGACAAGGGTACATAAAGYGAACRAAAGAAGYTCACAGTGAYGAAAACAAAGGAAGAAAACAGCTTTTATAAAGCTATAAAATTCCATACACACCCTTCAGATCTTACTGGGGAAGGTGGTATTTTATCTTTAAGCAATGTTAGCTGAATCAAACATTGATTGCTTCATGGATAGGATTTTATGGCYAGCTTTATTAGAACTGTAAATGAATTGCAGTGATGGGGCTGGTTGACTTAGGAAGACAAAAAAAAAATCTTTCACTGAAATCTACGCAAAGAAAATGAAACATAAAGAGAACAAATATTCAAGTGGTAATCCCTAAAAACGAAAGTACATAAAAATGTTCTATTTGTGTTAAAATGAAAATTCCATGTTCAACAGCTGGAGCTTGTACCAAAGACAGGGAAACCCCCCACAGGCAGAGAGGGAGCCCAGAGTGGAGCTGGCAGCCCACGAGATGCAGAGCAGCAGCCAGAAGGATCAGCAGTTCCAGTGCCAAAAAAGAACAGCCACTGCCATCATCATCTCTGCTGGCTCTGGGCTCGGGTTTAAACCTTCCAAATGGAGCTGGGCAGCACCTCACCTTGTCCTAGCCAGAGGTTTAAGGTTTACCCTCCAAAAAGGTAAAAAGCAGAGCAAAAAACACATCCAATGTTGGATGCACACACTACGTGTGCTGATGCATGCATGTGTTTGTCAAACTGACATTTCTTCTGAGGAATGGTTCCTATCTGCCTTTAGAGTGTTAAATATTGTCTACAGGGTTTTTCTCACTAAGATGAGAGTTGGCAGTGAAGCTTTTAGGCCCTGCATTAGGAATGCCACGAGCAGAGCTGGGATCAAAGCCGGTCTGATGATACCCTATCATTGTCCAGAAGTCAAAGAGCACCACCAGCATTACAGACTTGATAGCCATGAGGTAATTAATTAGGTCTAGATAGCTCCCAGACCTAATTTGAGGCTATCAGAAGATGGAAAATGCATGATTAATGSCCATCTTTGTTACCACAAATTTTGCATCCCTATTAAATCTCATTATTAAAATCAGACGAGGGACAGGAAAAGGACGACTGCAGAAAACCAAATCAGAGGAAGGGAAAAAAAAAATCACATTTCCATTGTAAAGCACATACTCTCTCCAGCTGTCTTCCCTTCTGTGGTGCTAAAGTGTGACAGCACCAGGCTCCCCATGTTTTGAGAAAAAAAGAGAAGTGAAGGGCTTGCTTCAAAAGATCCCAATTGTACTTGGAAAAAAATATGCAAGGAGGAAGCTAAGGAGAAGACTTCATAATATTATTCAGAGACTGATTTAATCCCTTCAGAATAAGTACATCAAATAATCTCTTGATTATSAAGACAGAAATAGGAGGGTAATTTCTCTCAAGATAAAAGTTAGTTTTAATGAATGTTCTTCCTCCTCAAGAGGAAAACACAATTTTACCTGAAATAAAGAATTAGGCTATTAACAAAAAAGGAGGATAAAAATAAAAGAACTAAACCAATCTAACTATTACTAGAAATGTAGAATAAAAAGGAGAAAAAAAGCTATTTTACATGTTGCAAAGCAGAGGCTATGAAAAGACTCCTCTAACCTTGACTTCAAAGTTAATGACACCATAATACTGGAGTTATTCTTAAAACGTAAAAAAAGACACAGCCCCTGCATGGATCACTTGTGTCACTCTTGCTTCCCATGCTGGGACCAAATGCTGTACAGAATTAGCTTCACAACACAGTAATTCATAAGCCAGACAGTCCAACTGTGATCCATCTCTCGTGCAGCAATTCTTTAAAAAGTCAAAGCAACTCCGCTGTGACGTAACCTAAGAAACTTATCTCCCCCAAATCCATTTCAAAATTCCACGTGGAGGAGAAACATACATTAGAATTGCTGTTAGGGAGTTATTTTTTTCAATTTTCAGGGCATGGAGTTTGTTCTGGCTCCTCTAAGCTGCTCATAATGACCAATGGAAATGAACAGCTTCAGTGGACTTGGAAATGCACATTCCTCTTCCCCTCCCTGAGCTCTGTTTAATATGCAACTGCACTACAATGTTTCTTGTTAGGCAGACAGCTTAAAATTAGAATTGTGGGAGAAGTGATTGATGACCTGGGCTCCCACAGCCCTTTCAATGAGATAYATTCCATTTCCATTTCAAAATATGTTTATTATGAATTATTGGTTTGTCATTGGACCTGATGAAAGTAAATTTACATGAGCAACTCAGACTTCTGCGAGGGGAGACACTTTAATCAGGTAACCTTTTCCTCAGTGTTTTCCATACTTTATGGAAACAGACAACCCAGCTAGGATTTTATTCTTTGCATACATAACTAGTTTATTGATTGAGCAATGTTTCCTTGTTTGGAAGCCACTTACTCAAAGTCAAAAAATGTTGTGACCTCAACCCCTTTTTCTCAGAATAAATCCTTAACATCAGTGTCTCAGGCAAAGCTTTACCCTATTTGTGCAAAAGGATGAAAAACTCTGAGTATTAAACGCTAGAAAAACATATTTTCAAGATGTCCTCATAAAAAGAGAACTTTCTTGAATGGTCATTCAAGAAGAATCTGATGGAAAATGTTTGAGAAAATGTTTCCAGAATTACAGTTCTCAGCAACTCTAGTCTGAGGTTCCCTAATCAAATCCAACACAAGAAGAGAGAACACATCCTGGTGAATGACACGATCACTCTGCTGCAGGACCAAGGAATGTTCCTGGAGCACAAAGATTCTCCTCTCCCAGCACAGCTGTCACCCTGCCTGCACTAAGGAAATTGTGTCACAGCAGAATATGGCTTTTATCACCACTCTCAGTCACAAAACAAGAATTCTGTCATTTTATCRACAAAACAGGAGAAGATTATGGAAATGTTTCCCCCTGTCTTGCACAGCACTGGATCTGCACGCAGTATCTTTCTTTTTTAAAAAGAGCCATAGTTATCACTGTCCCTCTTCGTGGGGACCCTCTGAGGGACATTCAGTGACAGCCTGAGAACACTCCATACACAACAGCCCCTCAGTCACATCCTAAAACCCCCCAGATTCCTGGCACCAGTTGTTAAATCAGCAGTTTGGCCAACCATAGATCTCATTTAAAGTAGAAACCCTTCCTTGCCAGAGTGTGATGAAATGATTTCAAGGCCTGTGGCAAATGATAAATTAGATTGCAATTAAAAGCATGCAGGAATCACTAAAAYRCTCCCARTGGGGCAATTAAAGGAGCTTCTGAAGTCGGAGGTCATTGCACAGGACTGAAGGTCCGTGTCAGCACAAACACTGACACATCCTCACTCTCTTGGTGTTTTAACATAGGATTCCTGAAATTCCCCAATCAATTTTGTCCCACACCAGAAGGGGAAAAAAAACCTAAAATTTAATGCTCAAGGCATTTTTGGAAAGGAACACAGAGTTGGGAAAAAACTGGATATGGTAATCAGAAAGTTAGGCATCATTTCCTAGCTCCTTTAATTATTCATCTGATTAAAACACATGTAAATGTTGGCATATTTTGTTAAGTTCTCTCTCCATCCTATAGGCAAAGTATGGAATCTAACATTTTGTCTGGCTCTGCATTATTATGTACCACTGAAATGTTGGAATTCAGCTGCCTTTTCTCATGGGTTTCTGGCCAGACAGCACCAGTAATCTGATTTACTCCAGAGGGTGATTTGTAGATATCTAATCTTATTTCTGTAAAAACTGAGTGGTGTGTAATTTTATCTTCTATGCTCTAYGCTAGTAAATGTACAACCAACGTGATATTCCATACCTGCACAGAGGGGCTGAAATCTCTGAATACATTAGATAAAAACTACCTGTTCATTAGAGCACAGAGTTCAAACAATTTTGTTTCCAAGGTCTGCCTTCTCATCATTCATCCACTAGAGAAGCACAAAAATTAAACCTCAATCTACAGCATGAAGAATTAATACAAAAACACTAAGTAAAATACAATGTTCAAAAGGCACTCCTATTTGATAAATGCATATGGAAGGACCCACATTTTTGCTATGGGGTTTTCCTACATCTCTTCAAGGGTAGTACTCAACCAGAAAGAGGTTCMTGACTTGAGAAAGAAGACACTTTCACCCCTTCCTCTATGACTTYGCATGTCTCAAATCTTTAACATGTCCTTAGGTGGCTTCCAACATTACAAGATTCTAAAAGACAGGCTTGATTTCAGCTTCAGGTGTCAGTTTTAACCAACAGGTTTCTCTCCAGATGCATAAAAGGCTTAGGTGAGCTACAGAGTAATGCAGAAGCAAAAAGGATTTGATATTCCTGAGAACAGTATCAATAGAAAAAAATAAAGCACCATTTGCCTCTCTGTTTCTTTTTTTTTCCTCTTCAGCAGAGTATTATCACTATTAAACAGATTTATTGATGGTAAATATGATGATTTCAGCAGAGATGGGAGGGAGCCCATCATGGATCAGCATTCACACCTCATTTCCCATCACATCCCACCAGAACCCCTGCCCTCTCCTGCCACGCACTGAGCTGAAGGATATCACCAAAGAGAGCCCAAAACACAGAGTCCTTTGCTCGTTCTGTCACAGGTAAGAGCATAAATCTCCTSCCCATATGTACAGAAGTGTTTGTTTGCTTTCAGTGTACAAAGCAGCACTGCCACATAATCACCATCTGCCGCTTCATCAAGGCACAGAGATGCAGCTGTTGTTTGTTCCTTTTTATTTTCGTTTGCAACCTTTTCTCGTGGATTTCAGGCAACAGAATGCAAACCTACGTACTGTAAACTATTACTAAGTGATTTTCCAAGTCACAGTGAGCAATGGGTTTATTTTAAAGGCAGCCTCCCACCTTTCACAGTAAAACTTCAGTCTGAAAGTGAACCCTGCAACTCAAGTGCTCCCATRTAAAAGGCATTGATAGTGGGACAGGAATATTAAAAAGACCAAGTACAGAAATTATACTGACAGTGCAAAAAGGAATCGAAGAATTGATAATTCATGTTTCCTTCATATGTCACTGACATCAATGWATTGAATTATTTCATTTAGATCAGCTGTCAGGAAGAGTTTTCTGCAATCTGAACAGCAGCTGTCTGGAAAAGGTCCCCAAAGAAACAAAAGGATGATTTTAGGAAAAAAAGTCGTTTTTGTGTGGAAGTTGTATCAGCTACAGCATTGACCTGTGCTCTATTTTTGATAAACACAACTTCCACAACCGAAAAGAACAACTGTGATACTTCAAAATACTTTTTTCATCATTGCASTCTTCAGCAGAGGCATGAATTAGAAAGAGGCACCTTGTCTAGCCATACTAAAAACTCATACACATATATCCATTCCAATCATGAGAAAGGTGAGWATAACAAAGTCATTTAATTTTAAGTGGCTCCACTCATAACAGATTTCTTCTGACAAAAATTTCCTTTAGAAAGAATGTAGAATTTCTCCCAAGGGAAAAAATTTAGACATCCACCACAGTACCAGCTTCATTTTCATCTCCAATCTACACCCTTCAGGTACCCCAATCCATTYATTTCCTTCCTATATAAACATTTATGTAGTACATATCTCTCGTAAATGAAATCCCAAAGCAATGATGAGCTTGTTACAAGAACAACTTGATATAGATTATTATTCTGCAAGGATACAGCCAGCAAAATAAAACCATCTTAAAGCCAGCATTTGGCAGGGGCTATCAAATGCAGCCTGTTACACAGTGTTACCATCGTTTATAAAAGTGCACTCTAATTAAGGTAAATGAGGTAGCAAGAACACAGTGACATTGTTAACTTAATGACCCATAGCCAAATTATTTAAAACTTCTTTGAAGTTCAACTTAATTGTAATAGATATAATATTGARGAATTTAAAATAGCCCTGGATGCCTGGTGGAGTAACCTTAATGATCTTTTTCTCCTCTCCCTTATATTTTAGGTGCTGGTGTGCATGTGTTTAGAACACTGCTCATAATCCTGGTATTTAGTATGGAAGTGAATTCCAGTTTATAGCTGTGCCATCCACGCAGTAAARTGACATCCGTGTTCTCCAAGCCCATCACGATGCTGTATTTTAAACTAATAAGGTACAAAAACTTGGCACCCTTATGAGAAAACTGTGTTTTGACCAGATTTCAAYCCTGTCAAATGAGATTTTGCCCAAGCAAAGAAGAATATTTTTCTATAATCTAAAGGCACTTTTTTTTAATGTTCTAAATACAAAGCATGCAAAAAACCAAATTAATTACCAGCATAGCTGTACTTTGCCTTGTTCTAGCAAGCAATCTCAGAAGCAYCACAGTGTACTGTGGGCTCCCAACCAAAACAAAAACCATTAAGAAACTAAGCTTTAGTGCAAACAGCAAGTTTAAGTTACTCTGGAGATGGATAGCAGAATCCAACAYACTTTATTTTTCTTAGCTGAATTATGAGTGCATTGTTTTCATCTGCAGAGTGAGACCTGATGTCTAATGCAAATTTGTYACAAAGCAGAGAGAGGAAGAACATTTTTTTCCCAAATTATTTGATTGCGAGCTCCAGAAGGAGAGTTACTTCCCACACATTGCAGAACATTCTGATCTAAGACTGTTGGTACAAATCACAGAAGAGATTTGGAGCATTCAGCAGAGATGTGCGTGTTGAATTTCCACAGTGGTTATCAGAGAAGGAGACAGTGCAACATTTACAGCAGGCAAAACACATATGGGGAAAAAAAAAACCCCAAAACTTCCATCAGCTCACACTGCAGTCTTGGGGTGCCTGATTGCAAGAGAACTCTCACACACTGCAAGTTCATCTGTTAATGAAAGTTAATCAYCCCATCCTTCTGTCAGAGATGGAACTGGATGCCCTTAATACCTTTACAATGATCTTTGTTTCATGCAAGTCAATAAAAAAAAAAAAAAATCCACCACCACTCAAAATCCCCCTGTTCACATCACCATCCATCTTCACTAACAAGTGCCAAAGGAGTTTGTGCAAATGCTCTGTAACCTTCCCACCCCAAGGGATGGGAGGTGGGGGATTATTCCATAAACCAGCTCTGCTGCACTTCCAATAACCCCGTGCTCCAGCCCTAGTGTGGARGGGCAGGGRARGCTCAGCTTTAATTCTGAACTCAGRCCTATYRTGMCAGGCTGWGCTCTACACAACAGGGCTCAAAGATCAGTGATGCTCTGCACTGAGAATTTCATGATTTACCCCTTTCATCCCCGTGTCACACTGCAGGCTTCTTGTGCTGTATCTTGCTAATGAAAACATCTCTATCCACCTTCTCGTCTGAAGGCTTCTTGAAGCATCTGTATTTTATTTCTATTCATTTTATTCCTGGATAACTTCAACACAACTCAAACCCATACTACTGCACAGCAATTTTTCCCCTCCATGACATTCCTATAGAGCTGACCAGAGGATTGTAGGACCAAGATCCTACTCGTGAAAAGGATTCCCTGGAGCAACAGGCCAGGACTGTTAGAAAAATCAGTCATATTGCTTCAATTTTCTATAAGCTGATCAAACTACATTCAAATTTAACTAAATTTAGCTAGATCATCTAACTACTGCTTAGATTTTATTTTCTTCTGACACTTCTATAAATTATTATTCCAGAGCCGTCTTTAATTACCATTATTTTCTTGCATGACRGAGTTTATTTTAATTTCCTCTGAACGAGTCATATTCTAAAACCATAATTTAAGGAGAAGCAACATGTGCAGCAAGGAGAGAGCAGTCCAAAGTGAGCACAGCCTGTACAACACATCAAGGGCTCCAGATTTGTGCACGGGTCACTGGAGCTCCCATTGCTCAATTATCACATATTTACTAATGCCAGCTAAAGGGGAATTAGTTTGGATTT
>NW_026623764.1:0-27457 GCF_030028575.1 Malurus melanocephalus | reverse complement strand
CAAGAGCAACATTTCCATGGACTGATGCAAATTTTCAGCTGTAATTATTAATGTCACAGATACAGAAAATACAAAAATCACTTGTATTAGCTAAAATAAAAAGTACCAGGATGTATTTTAGCAATCCCACTTTTTTTTCACAATACCTGGCCACACCTAGCCCTAATTCCAGTATTACCCCTTTGGTGACTCTTGAGCATCCTCAGTGTAAATTTTTCTCAAAATTTGGATGCAACAAATGCAACAGTCCCTTTGCTTTCTTTCTCAGCCTATCAATCTATGGTGGTTTTAGCTCCAAATCTCACAAAGAAGTTTGTCATGGTTTTTGCAGTTTAATGCAAACAGGAAATTTGTGCTGCATTTAGCAAAAACATAACAAAGGGACGAAAAGGCAAAAGCAACCCTATTGTGTTTGGGATTTTCACATTTTAACCACACAGATCCTAAATATTTCTACTGTCAATTGAGMAGCATAACAGATATTTACCAGCAGTATCACCCATATCTTTTCTCTTGATCAGACCAAGTGAATTATCTGAAATGTCTCTATTGGGGGAGAGATACTGTATGAGAGCTACCTGTGGAATTTGGTAGAGACAAAGGACTTTCTGTACAGGGAGCCTTATCATCAGAGGTGAAACACAGGACAAGCTCACAATATGTTGGGATTTCAGAGACAAAAGCAAGCTTCAAAAGCTCCTGGAAACAACTCAGGGATTATTTTCCATTTACACTTTCAATGCAGATGGGAAGCTGCTGTCGTGTTAGAATGGCCTCATCATCTTCCTAGATATTTCAGTGTTATTTAAGGTGCAAATACAGAAAGGATTTGCTGAAAATCCTTTCAGAGAATTCCTAGTGCAGTGCTGTCAGRTTCCCTTTGTCTTTTCACAGGGTTGGTACCTGAGCAGGAGGAAGCACTGCTGGTGTAACTCAAAGTTCTCTGCTGGGGTAGTGAGTGCAAGCACAAGTCTGGTTTTGTTCATTAAGTAATTGCATGTTAATAAAGGGACAGGAGCTCCCATTTTTCAGTAGATCCTCCTCCCAAACAGTCTTTACTACATCAAGATGATAAATTGTCGAAGATAGGAATGTTATGACAAGTGCTGATGTGTTCAGCACTGAGGCAGAATTGAATTGGGCATTTTGGGGCATTTGACTCGTATAAACACAGTGACCACAAACCAGAACTTTCTATAATTGCAATAAAGCAAATTGGATTGCACTTAAACTTCTCTTATTCCACAGAGAATATTCCGACATGCACTGCAGTGTTGTTTCACTAAATGTTGAAATATTGAATTATCATAGCAGCATCACTCACTGGTATTTTCAAAACATTTCTTTTGACTGAGATTAAACAGCATTAGGTGAGACTCATGAAAAGCAGTTTCARAAACAGAACAGCCCAAGTGTTTGAAAGAAACATTTACACCATAGCTGTTTCTTCAGTCTRTTCTCTTTTGAAATCCCAGTGGCAAAACAAACAAAACCAAGGCAGAGCTGCTGTGAACTTGAGCACAGAGTTTACCATTTATCCCTTTTCCACWGCATCTGGCATCTCACTGTCCCCACAGCAGAAGGGAGAAAAGGGCTTCTGATGGCTGAGGAAAACCCAGGGAGCATTTGTGCTAACACACATGCATTTGCACTCTGATTTCTAACATCACACTTCATCTATYCTTGCTTGAAAACCCTCACTTTGAAACACTCGAGGGATTTGTTCTCCTTATTTTCCTGAGCTGGCAGGAATCAGTGTTATTTGTCAGGTCTCAAATGCCCTGTTAGAAAACCTTTTAGAATTTTGTACTGTAACCCAAAATTTATTTTATATTCCTTAATCTACTTCATGATTCACTTTGTTAAACAATGCCTATTTAAAAATTTCAATATTCCTTTATATTATATGTCTCTGCAGCCAAAATATTCTGGTCACTGACAGAAGAAACATTTAGAACAACATTCCTTTTAACAAAGCAATGTTGAGCTTATTTTTACAGCAGGAACCAGAAAAAAAAACATAAAAGAAATCAGAGTTCAGAGACAGAAACACATATGGATAACTAAAACAAAAAAGGTAAAATGTAATCAATGCTTATTAACTTTCATATAGGATCTAGAGACTTTTTGCTTTAAATTTGTTTTACACTGACATTATAATTGGCTTCATTAGTCTTGAAAATTGTCGCTGCAAGTCAGACAGGCTGACTGCCTGGCTCCTGCAGTTAGAAAATAGCATTAGAAAACACTAAYTGTTAAATGAAATTTCAGGCTAAAATATCCTATATTGAAACACATTGCAATTTAAACACGCAGGCACAGAGTTTTATAGCACACGAGTACAACRGGGATTTTTAAAATACAAACTCAAATCAGGACCAAAATGGAAAATGGGGCACATCATAACTTTTAAGTCTGAGTTTAATTTGAAKAACCACAAACCCAGGAAACCCTACAGCTTCTATTGAAGTCATTCAGTGAACAAACAAACCCTCCATGCTCTGCCACACAGTTATTGTGCACTTCCCACTTGTTCTAAAATGTCAGAAATCATATACAGCACAAATTTCAAGGAAAACTTTTTCATTACTGCTAAAGACATGTACTGTGGAGCAGCAGAAACATGGGGGAAAGGCTGTTTTTATAAGCTTTATTTAGCTTCTTGCCAGYAAGAAGTCACTCCAAGCCTTCATAAAAGGCAAATAATTTATTGAGAGAAATGAAGAAGGAAGCAATTACGAGACCTAACTTTAATAAAATGATTTKGATTAGGTCTTCCTTAAGCAGAGATTTAGAACTTCATAGATTTCTGCTATTTTATTAAATACTTAGGCATTCAAGTTTTCCTCTRTTCATCATCATTCTTCCCCAATACTTCCCCATTAAAAYWGCAGAAGTTGAGAAGTTTGAGGGGRAAAAAARWGTTATCCTCTTACACACAGTGGTCTCTCTACAATGGGCTCTTTCACCCAATTGCTCCACTGAGGCTTCTTTAGACTCTTCATACCAAATTCCTATAAAGCAGCATCCTAACACAAGCATTGAAAAGTTGAGAGAGAGAGAGCTATCTCTACATGAAACCCAAAAAAGTATAAATGTAGAGAAACAAGATATTTAAAAATCACTTTGAAATCTGTCATTTACTCAGTTCTTCAGTCTCATATAAGAGAAAAAGAAAAAAAAAAATACTTGAGACAGCCTCCTCTCTCTCTCACATGGAAGAAAACGCATGTTAGCCAAGAAAAACTTCACAGGTCTGCAAAGCTGGTTCATGAAACYTGACAGACTTTCAGAGCTCAGCTCCAAGTTCCAGATGTAAATGCCATGACAATCTTGGCTAGAAACTGATATTCAAAAATCTGCACAGAGATTGATTTTATTAGGGTTGAAATCTAGAAAGTGGCATGGGAGATCAGTGAAAGAAACAGTGTTCCTTACTTCTCCTCCCCTAGAAAGGTCTGAAGGAACATCTAATAAAGAAGATTCCTATGAACAGCCATCCTCTCCAAACACTCCTTGACACCCAAGGGCCCCACAGCTCTGGGGACACAGACTGTCACCAATTGTGGAATGTTCAGAAAACCAGAGATGAGGAAACACAAATTTTCTTAACAACATTTGATCAGAAAACTCAATCTGGAGACCATAAAAGTGTTGCACACTGAAGATGACAATCTCCTGCTTGGCCCAAACCCTCAAACAGCCCTGGATTCTGCTTTGTCCACCTGATGAGGATGTGAAACGAGGATGTGAACTGAGGAACAGCTCTTACTACACTCTCAAGGCCACACAGTAGAAGAAGGAAAAACAGACACGATGAACTTGTTACAGAACTCAGATAGGAGGGAAAAAAAAAATAGGCTTGGAGAATCAGATTCTGGCAAAGCTTGGAGCAGTTTACAATAGCTCTTGCTCTGTGCTCTTGCCCTGTTACCTCCAACACAGGCAGATGGGGCACAAAGAACCAAACAGAGCTGGGATGGGCTCCCTGACCACACAGAGCAGGGGCAGGACCCCTCAGCAGTGACAGCCACCCAAAAGCACCATCAGGCAGGTGCCATCAGCATCCTCCAGTCCCTCCTCATGTTCTGTCACTGCTGCTGCTCAGCTGCCACCAATTCTGAGTGACAGGGGAGCAGTGAGGTTTGCTCTGGAGATTTCATTGTGTGATGCTCTTAACGCAGAGATTTGTGCACCAGCACCTGCCCCTGGTGAGGAGGAATCACACACACACACATGCACTGAGCTATTGGTTGCTGCTGAGGCTTGAACACAGCCTGGATGAATTTATCTCCTGGGAAAAGCCATTGAGCAGCAGCACCTCTGACACTCCTGTAATAGTCTGTGTTCAAAAGATCACAAAAATTCACATTCATATCTTATGTAACACAATAATCCTGCAAGATGCTGCRTTTCTCCATATGCTCTGTAAGAGATAACAATTACAAATGCTATTTTCTCTTGTAGGCTAATGTAGTTCTTAAAATAGTGTTTACATATTACKACAAGATATGTTTTCCTGCAAGCGCTCAGATAGCTACTGGAGACCAAAAAATTGGTTTTGCTTACTCCAAGAGCCCCATTAAAAAAACAGAAAAAGTCATCAGCAGACCATTATGCTGTGAGAAAGAACCACTCTTTTTTCTCTCTAGCCTTAAAAAAGTAACAGCTGGACTTGGTTGTATCAAAGTCCAGCAGAGCACCAGAGAGYTGATAAAACTGGAGCTATGCTACAGCCCATGGAGCCTAAAAGGGACCATGACATTTAAGGAGATGCATCCTCTCACTACAGAACAATTCCCTGTAACAAAATACCTTTTCCTTCCACTATCACCTTTGACAGATATTGCTGGTACAGCTGAAATCAGCTGACAGTGCATGTAAAACCTGACATTTCCTTAATCAATTACTTGAGAAATTACTTCCGTATGAAGTGTTGGAGAGGGGAAAAAAGAAAAGTTTAAATTCTGTCATGGGATTCATGTCAGCAGGCAGGAAGATCTTGCAGTCCTAGAACTCCATGGGGTWTTTTCCTGACTGTGGTTTACACACAACTTCACCATTCCCACCACAGACACGACCATGAAAGATGTTGCATTTTCAATGAAACAGATAAACTTTGCTGGTATTTAAACATAGGTGAAGATTTCAAAGTATAAAGAACTGCAGTCATTTAGGTGATACACGATCTAACAATTCTAATAGATACAAAAATAAGATACAAATAATGGATACAAAATAAGTTAAATGAGTTCTGTGACACTTAGGATTTGCTGCATAACCTACACTAGTTGCACAAAAGGCTGCCCAAAGTTCTTGCATCTTCTAAGGATCAACARGAGATCCGTAACCCTGAGCTCAGCMAATAGCTCAAGTTGTCAAAATACAAAATTCCACTACTCAATCATGTCAAATAATATGGTTGTTCAAAGAAATCAAAGTTTCATCACAGAGCTCTGACCCTGATTAAGAGTACTTGGTTGTGAAAACACAATAAACAATTACATTCATTTTGGACTTGGAATAAAAATATCAAATGACAGACAAATGCACTTAACTAAAAAAAAAGTTTCAGAAGTAAGCAAGCAGCTGGAACCACAGTTTCCACTGCATTTTCAAACCTTTCTCCACTACATAGACACTTAAACAGAACAAACCAAGTAAAACAACAGGGAACACATTAAGGACAAAATTGGGTTGGTGGATGCAGTCAGCACAGTTTGGTCAATAGTTGCAATCTCAGTGTGTTTTCAGGGATTATTATCCTCACTTCAGCCTTCTGTTTATTGTTTTAGCCTGGCTGCCAAGCATGAACACTTGGAAGCACGCTCTCCTTTTCCATCTCCGATTCTGTCTGCACTCACAGATTGTTCAATTGAACAGAGATGCCCTCAAATCTACTGCAGATCAAAAAGTTTGTTTTACAGAGGGCTCTGCCCYGTGAATGAAATACAGTAATTATAGTTCATATTCCTGTGCTGATTGCACTCTCTCCTCCAGTTTGCTGGCCGTGGTTCCAGCTCAGACACTGCYCATTGCCATGGCTGGCAGGAGGATGCTCTGTGCTCTGTTTTCAGCTTTGAAAGGCAAACCAGAGGGTACTGTAACACTCACAAAACACAGGGAAATACACTCCCCACTGTTTTGAGAGGAATGTAGTTTTCTTTGCTTGAAAACCACCACTGACACTCAAAACATTTCCAGTTCCCAGTTCCTCCATCCCTCACCCCACTATTGGTGCTCAGGGTGGTATTTACAGGAGAATCACTCTGCCCAGTGCTGTTAACAGCTCATCCCTTGCAGCTCACCTGAAGTTTTCAGACACAGCAGCAATGAACCATGTCCATGTACACACAGATTATTTGATACAAAACCCACAAGTCTGTATCTGCATCAGGCTTGTCGTCTCACAGACCTTTCCAGTCAATGATGAAAAGACAAGCCCAAGAGAATTGTGTTTCTTCTTAATTCAGATCAAATACCATTGTATTTTCAGCCAATAATACTTCACTGAGACACCCAGTCCTTATTCTCTTCCAGAGGAAAAAAAAGATATTAATATAATTTGGAGGTAAAATTCAAAACAAAATGTAAAGCTGCAATCTGGATTACAGCTGAGAGTCTTTTATTTTCAACTACATAATCACCTCAGTGGTTTTGTTGCTCAAACTGAAGATAATCAAACCACAGTGCAAGGGTTTTTCAGCAATTCTGCCTGCTCTGGCAACCACAACACTGGTATCATTATTGATGGCAGAAATCATAATCTACCACCCCAGCAATAACTGTGATGACAGATTGAAGGTGAACATTAACTGACAAGAAACTGGAAATTAAAAAAGGTCTAGTTTAGATAAAACAGTGAACACAAAACAGGACACAGTTCGGAGAGGAAAGTAACACATAAAGCAGATCAAATCTGTTTTCCAAAGATTCTTCACACATTCATCCTGAAACTACAAGGGCAAATTRCAGCATGCTGGCTTGAATCATCTGTTCAAAATACATATTTAAATTTATTCTTTTCTTTCTCTCCGCTGAAAAGAAACAGTGCTCTGTACTTTTCTCATCTAAGCAAAGAATTATGTGGTATGATCTGAATCTCGAGTTCCTCTGAGTCTCTCTATTACACAGACGTGGAATAGCTGATGCTCTGTGAATCTTTAACTCACCAACAATGTGAGATAAATAATAAAGCTGGTCAGGGCAYTAAATTATCTCAGTAGAGATTCTAATCTAGTACCCAGGATCCCCCAGCCCCTCTCTCTGGCAGCTCCTGTGCCCAGGATGTGTTTCAGTGTAGAGCACACAMAATTGCAAACACTTCCAATTATTCTTCCATTCCTATAGCAAGCACACAGTTAACATTCCTCTGTTCCCTGGGCAGCTGRGGAAAATCTCACCTTTTCACACAGCTCACACCTCACCTGCACATTCACCAAGATGTTTACAGACATGATAGAGCAAGCAGCATTTCCACCATAGGCATATAAAGCAGTATTTCAGTTTTACTTCTATTTCCATTCTCCCCCTGGAATGTATCAAATTCAACCATACGATTTGAGACTTTGTTTGGTTCTAAGACAGAAAAAAAAAGACCAAATTCCACATAAGACATCCATTAATGATTACAGCAGGCCAAGGTTAAAGAAACAGCCTGTCTTTTCTAGATATGTCTATAATAATAGACAGTCTATAATACTATTTATGATTACGTCTGCAGACTGTCTATAGTTTTAAGTATTTATCAGCATATTAACTATATATTTTGCATTGATTCCACACCTTTCACCTTTGTAACAGGGGGAAACACAACAACTTCAAAGKTTTGCAGCATTAAATCTCTTTACTTTATGGCTCTCCAGTCATTAATATGAGCAYATGAATTGGGCAGAGAGCAAAACTACCTGGAGACAACTGCAGCCCGTGTGCAGGAGAAGGCAAAAGGCCGATTGTCACATGGGTACTTTATTTTATCTGACCCAGGAGCTTTGAGCAGTGGCCTGGGAGCAGAGCACAGCTCTTAACATCCCTTCCCAAAATACACAGCAGTGAGGTGAGCCCAGCCCRTCCTCCACCTGAAGTAGTTCCTAAAAGTAGGTTATAAACCCCATGAAGTGTTCGTGGACTAAGGGAAAACTATTTCTCAGTGTGAAATGGATTAGTTAAGCGCAGAGATGAAAATTTCTGTCATGATACTGACTGCTTTATTGTATTTTGTCACAACTTCACAGTGCCATTCATTCCGTGGTCTTTACTGCCACATGAGAAAGGCATGAAAAGAGGCAGCATTTCTGTAACATTTAACTAAAGAGGGGCCATAAGGTATCATAACTGTGCAGATAAAAAAGGGGAAAAATATTAATCRAAAAATTAAAAGTACACCTATTTATTTTTCTGCTGTAGTACATTAYACATGTGCAGCACAATACCAGTCAAAGCACTGTGTGAAGAGCTTGTGAAGGCTGATAGCCTACCTGGAGATACAAGAAGAAAAGTACATTTTGAAGTGGCCAATTTTTACTCCTTCAAAAGTACACAGGAGAGAGCACAGGCAGCAGAACTAGGACCCTTAAAAACTTGCARCTCCTCACACTTCTAAAATACATCTGTGTTTTACCAGTTTTCCTATTTGTCCTTCCTTCTAGACAGTTGAAATCTATTATTTAATACCACTCTATATTTTATTTCAACAGAATTATCAGCACCTCCGTGTGCAAATATGTTCTCAATTCCCTTTTATTGCAACAAAAAGGGCCAGTACCTACAAGCAGTAGCATAATCCCTTCTYCTTTTTGAAATAATGTTCAGCATGTACAGAATTGCTGTACCTTAGTGAGCAGCTCCAAGAACAGAGTGCTGTTCTCTGACACTTCAGACACAGGATTGCTGCTGTGGAGCAAGATCTCAGCACTACAGCACGTCAGATTCAGTCCAGATTGGCTGCAYCATTCAGCACAAGGAGTTTTCTGAGATAATGAGACAAGATAGTGACTGAAATACCTCGTTTGGCAGAGGGAGACACGCTCAGCAGGGCTGTGCTCCTCTCTGCCTGTGGTTTCAGCTCCTGCAAAAGCTCCACTGTTGGAATTTTGCATTCACTGGCAGCAGCTCTGAGCTGAGGCGATGCCAGAGTTACTTGTGAGCGAGGTGAGGTGATGAAAGAGAGGAGCAGATCGTCTTTACTCCACCTCCCATCCCAATCCTTGCCCCATATGGGTTTAACCTGAACAGATGATCAGCCCACGCTGCTCACCGAGCCTCCCTTCCTACCTGGGTGTGAGGCAGGGGCAACTGGTGTAACTGGGACACAAGAACTTCTGACAGCACCACTAACTCAGTGCTGCAAGAGATCAAGGTTACCCAATCAGCAATTTCAGATGGCCTCAGGAAGCCACAGAGCAGAGCACAGAGCTGGAACAGAGAGCTATGCCTACTACAAACGATAGGGYGAAATTTAATTTCTGACACTGCTAACAAGTTTAGGAATTGCCTATTACTTACTGCAGCTTTCTCTATTCTGTGTGCAAAGTAGTGGAGTGAAGCTCAGGAAACACCCAAAAGAAGGAAAATGAAGCACCAGGCTCAGTCTGCTSCTGGCTGAGTGATCAGGACAGGTTTGGAATTCAGAGGTTAGGGCTTCACTGGGATGCACAAAATGAACAGGCAGTGAGCACAGCTATGAATAACCTACTGGGTAGATCTTTGCAGAAAGACTCCTGCAATTGGTGCGAAAAATTGTCTTAGTCTGATACAAGAGTAGGGATTCTTATTTGAACAAAACAAAAACAACACACAAGCCACCCAAACCCAGGTTAAAGGAAACTTAAATCAAGACTTGAAAAAAAACAAACAAAAAAAAAAAAACCCACAAAAAACCCAAAACCGACCTTAAATATTATTGATATTTCTACCATAAACCATGACAGCACACTGAGCTATTTTTCCATACTGCCTGACATGGGGTTGTGTTTTGGCTCTGTGCTGGAAGCAGTGCTGGTGACACAGGAATGTTTTGGTTATCAGGGACCAGCACTGGCACAGAGCCTTTTGTGCTCCTCACACCCTCACCAGTGGGCTGGGAGGGGACACAGCCAGGACAGGTGACCCTGAGTGACCCCAGGGACACCCCAGACCATGTGGTGTCACAGACACCATAGAGACCTGGGGAAGGATGGGGAGGATGCAGTGATGGCTTTTGCCCTCCCAATTCACAGCCCAGTGTGATGGAGCCCTGCACCTGCTGCCAGTGGGAAGGAGGCAATGGTTCCCCTGTTCCTCTCTCCTTGCAAGCACAGCWTTTGCTTTTCTTAGTAAACTGCCTTTATGTCAGCCCACGGATTTTCTCAGTTTTACCCTTCAGATGCTCTCCCCATCCCACCGGCGATCAGTTGCCAGCTGGGATAAAACCACAACACATTAGCAGTCCCCACCCTCCAGGCCATTCTTGCCTTATCATCCTCTCATTGTAGCTGATAACAAACACAGTGGATAATTGGACTCTGGTTTGGAGTAAACTCGTTAAGCTGTAGCCAGGGGGTGACTCAGTCACAGCGCTTTTAACTCCTTGTGTTGTTTTAAACTATGAA
Organism: Malurus melanocephalus; assembly: GCF_030028575.1. Classification (NCBI taxonomy): domain Eukaryota; kingdom Metazoa; phylum Chordata; class Aves; order Passeriformes; family Maluridae; genus Malurus; species Malurus melanocephalus. The sequence goes on along the minus strand of NW_026623764.1, from coordinate 16,868 downwards.
AAACAGTTTCTCAACTATCAATTCAAAAAACAGTCATAATGAAGAAAAAGAAAAACAACGCAACACAACAAACAGCCCACAACCAAAACCCCTCAAAGTACTGAAAAAAGAACAACAGTAACAACCAGAATTAAAGGATGTCCAAGAACAAAATCCCAGTGTCACACATGTCAATCACTTGCAGGAAAAATCAGAGATGCAACCCTTCCTGCTTATGAAGGAGCGAATAAGATGTTGCAGCTATTTTTTGCATATGGTACACAAACTAGAAAATAAAAGAGTTTGTAAAGAAGTGTGTCCTGCGTGATTTAAAGGCCCCATTTCCTCCACACACATTCAGCTGTCAAATGTGACAGACTGAATGAAAGCTTTAATAAAACAAAATTAACTCAGCCTAAGTGGGGTGCACATTTGGAAAGTTACAAGAAGAAGAATCTACCTAAAGCCCTTCAAAATAACTTGAGAACAGGACAAAAATACAAATGGGTTTCACTAAAGAGTTTCACAGTTAGGAAGGGGGAAAACCAGAAGTAATTAAGTTTGCAAAAGAGCAATCCTAACTCCCAAAATCCACAGAAAGTGGATTAAAAAATTAAGACCARAAAACTAAAAAGTAAGATCAGAGCTGCTGGAGCCTGCAAGAACCCACATGGTTCGCTTTCCAACTTCCATTTCTCTCCCATGTCAGCTTTCCTGAGAACATCCCTAAAAAATAGCTCCTGCTATTAGGAATTTTCTGTTATTGGAAAAATCATGAAATAAAATGATGCTTATGACACTGAAGGCTTGGATAACACCTGGCACATTAATATCCATCAAAYAAAGGTTACAGGTTCCAACTTTAGTCTGGCAAGGTCCTGTTACACTTTAATCATGCTCTAATAAGCTTTCACACTTTGAGAATCAGTTCAAATGTGAATTTGCACCGATTTTCTAAGGATATTTAGAATTAATTCTAAAATACATTCCTGTCAGACTGCTGTGCCTCAATTCCCAGCAATATAAAGATGTTGAAGACTTCAGAAGAACGAAGCAATTTTCAAAATGAGAGCTACTGGAAACTGCTCAGTAAAGGTTCTTATAGATGGRCTTGATCTCCTTCGTTCAGGTTTAGCTCTAAACCATGCAGAGAGACAAATGTGCAAGAGTCATCTGAAATGTTCCTGCTTTCATTACAGAATTTACTGTAAAAAGGAATTTTCACACATTTTGTGACTAACAAGTACCTGCTCTGCTTGGCCACCACTAGCTGTTGCCATTGGTAGCTATGAGAACCCTATCACAAATCTTTGTTATTATAAAAGCAGTTAATTTTTTATTGCTGCTGCAAAAATTACAGATATTTCATTGTGGTTTTGTCCTTCCACAAGGTCTTGTCCCTTTTTTGGAGGGTGGGGTATGGAGAGTTTTGGTATGGAGGTATTGGAGAGTTTTGTGTGTGTGTGTTTGACTTTGTTGTGTTTCATGGTTTGATTTTGGGCTGGGATTTTTGTGGGTTTTTTTTTTGCTTTGTTTTTTAAAAGAGAATTTGAATTTGTTCCTATTCAGAGCTGTGATTCAGCAGCATTGTGCGAAGCTTTCCAACAAGCAAGTTYGAAATCCTCGCATCCTTTTTTTAGCAGAAGCAAGAGGCTGTGTGGGAAGGCACGGGGAAAGTGTGGGAGTTGAGAGAACKTTCATTATGTAACCCAGCAGGGAGCAGGGACTGGAGGAGCCCTGGAGGAGCCAGCAGAGTGAGCAGTCCGGTGAGCAGTGGGGAACAGCGAGCTACTGCATCTTCACAGGCTCCCAGTTCCACATCCTCCCTCTCTCCTCAGTCACAAAGCTGCCACTGCCTCACATTCAAAGCCACAAACGAGCCTTACAAATCCTCCAGCCACCACTGAAAAGGTCACACTGGCCAGACATGAGAAGTACAAAAATCATCTTGAGTATCCTTGYATTAATCTTTGAAAATACTTCTCCAGGCTGTCTGTTCAACTTGAGCTTATTTTAGCTGGATATGCATTTGCTGTGATTCCAGGAAATCTGAAAATCTGGATTCCACTTCAATACAGATACCAGTTTTATAATCAGAACTGCCTTAATTATAGCAATGTACAGTAAAACCGGAATGTGTAAGGAATCCTCATCAAGTCAGAAGCTGTGCCAAGTGAAAATTGAAATGTTACCTAACTTCACATAGAGCAAAAGGAAATTTCTTTCTACAGGAGCATTTAYAGTGAGCCCAGCAACATTTCTCAATTAACAGGAAAAGCATTAGCAATTGATCTGGATGAATCCAGCATCSTATGGCTGCTCAGCTATCGAGTATTCTGTGCTTGTGCAAATCAAAGTCTATTGTGATAAAAAGAATGAACCAAATGAAACATAATTGTCACTTGAACCGCAGTGTGCAGAGAGAGCACAATACGTTTTTACAGCTGGAGTAATGCACTTCCTCAAAATTAAATATTCTTGATTGCCTACAGAAGAAATTAACTTTCAGAAAAACAGGCAGAATAGATCATAGAAACAAAAAAAGAAGAAAAGAAAGAACTTTCTCACTAATTATGGGTTGTAATCCTGGAGGTCTTCCACCCACTAAAACACTTCAGTCATCACAGGCACGTTTGCATGTCACTTCTGTGACTTGATGGGGGGGRAGRTGGAAAAAAWCAAMAMMAMAWAMTWYTTYYTYCWYSWTRWWAAAAAATGAAAACTCCCATCTACAAAGAACCACGGTAAAATGTAAAAACAATCTCAGTGCCTGTTTTCTGGAGCGTTGTGAATGTTTAGCCCTCACCTAAGAAATCCCCACAGAAATAATCACAGAGCTCTCTCTACCCATCTTTATAAGTAATAATGTCATGTTAACTGCAGTGCATTGCTGTGGAAAAGCATCAGCAGCTTTTGCACAGACTGAAAATTCCTGAAGCCAAACTCTTTGGTRTTTGGGCTGCTGGAACCAGAGATGATGGGATGTTGGTGTGTTCAGGTACTAACACAGCACCATCCAAATGGCACAATGGGGAAATTTAAAGATTGGCAGCACAAGCTGCAGTGACACTTCACATTCAAGGAGAATATTTGCTATTTTGGATAAAACAGTGGAATCAACCTGTCTGCACTTTTTTCCCATTTGCACTTTTTCACATCTTGGATTAGTCTTGCCTGTACATTCACATTCCAGCCCTCGATCCACTCCCACATACCCCTTCCCCCCTGTTCTTCCTTGCATCTTTCTGTGGGATCTCCTCTCTCTCCAACATTTTTCTTCCCCCCACATGCACACAACATTTTGCTAAAGCAGATTAACATGCTGCATCCTTCATGTTTTTTTGACAGCTTCCAAAGAGGCACAAAACACGTTACAGGAATAATCATCATTTGGTATTTCAGCCACAGAGTTTCACAGTCTCTGCTGTTCTTACAGCCCTTAACAGATGTACATTAGCACCAGGACTGTTTATTTGCCCTCGGGCACATTGGAAAGGCTCAGCTGTGGCAGACCATGATGGATTTTGGAGTGATGCTGCTCTGTGGCTGGAGACACTCAAGTGTTAGCTAAGTTCCTCCCAACAGGGTTCCTGCTTTCCCTGGATGTTTGTACAGAACCCACTCCATCAGCAGTGCAAACGAGATCTCCTTGGACAACAGCTACAGCAAAAACAGTGATCAACACAAAACTTCCCAGGAAACTGCACACAACTATTTCATTAACTGGAAAAGTTACTGGTAAAAACTCTTTAGAGTTAGCAAAACACTAACAAAAGACGCTTTATTCAAGGTTAGCAGACACAGAAACACCGTTATACAATCTAGTTTAAAAATAACTCACTTTAAAAAGAACAGGCAATAAAACCAACTAAAACCTGAGCCAGCACACCCCAAAATGCACACACAGTCAATGCTAACAGCATGAAACAAAGAAACCTCCAATAACCACATCTCTGGCATTTTCCTTGGTCCCCCTCCTGGCACCATGCAAAACCAGAGTAAAAAGGCTCTGCCTTTTTGGTTGAGAGCAAATTGCATTCAATAACTGATTTTCTGTTTGAGTTGCAAGCATTGTACAGAAATCATAACATTGAACAGAAAATTCAGTCTGCCTCACTTTGTTAAAACAAACAATAGTTATGAGAAACAAAACACTCTGAAGGGGAACAATTCACTTTCAGCACTTAAAAGCAGAGAGAAGTGGAAGCAAACACAGATGAATACTGGAACAGAGAATGGATGGAACAGCTCTGCTTCCTTGCAGGAGACCAAGCTCCAGAGTCAGAACATTCTTAGCAACTGTGAGCTAAATCTGGCTTTTCTTCCTTTGCCTTCTTAATTGCAAAAATTTCAATCAACATTTCTCACAGAGGCAATCAGGTTCTGGAATATGCTGAGCTGACCTCAGTGTCAGACTCTGGGGTGTGCTGAGGGCAGACTCCTGTCTGTAACAGCAAACTACTGCTCCACTTTGGGCTAAAACAGAGATCTATTCATGCAATAAAACGCCAGGTATGATTTTCTGATGATTTGGACAGTTCTCTGTACATCCAGGGGTTGAGGCTGCCAGTAAAGTGTCCATGCCAAACAGAAAGGAATGAAAAGGGAAGAAGAGCAAGAACAGCATCGAGCATGGAGGTCACAAAAGTGTCATAAACACCAAGATTTAACAGCTCAAATTTTTTTCAGGCAGCTAAAGACCTCAAGTCCAGTTTTAAAGGATTGCCCCAGCCCATGAGTGGTGAGAGAAATCCCCACAGCCCAACACCAGCTCTGGCCATTTCCCTGGAGAGGAGCTGAATTCACACACTGCATAGAGGAAAAAAAAAGTGAGGATGCAGGGACAGCATCCTACATGTTTTGATTCATTCAAATATTCCTGGGTTTGGAGGTCTATTGAGTTACCAGCTACAGCTAAATAATTCAGGGACATTTCTCAGAAAGTTATGGAGCAGTTGATTTCCACCTCTAAAACAGAAATCCATCAGGGTTACACAATTCACCTACTTACACGTGTGACACATCCCTGGTGCCCCGTGTGCTGCATCACTTTCTACCTCCACCTTTTGAGAAAGTGCTGGAAATGGAAAGGAGTTTGGGAGTGTTCTTAGTTCAGCCTGTGCTGGAGATAGCTTTGTGCCATCTGTGACACCATACTGGGAAAAGGAATTCCTCTCTTTTTCCTCCAGTCTAAGGTCTGACCTGCAAACCTAATAAATGGCAAGGGGGAAATTTTTCCTAGAGGCTGCTAGGAGAACCACATATTTTAGTTTGAGAATAAAGCCTAAATTTCACATACCCATCATCCTGGGAAACAAATCTATATACAAAAAAAAAGGAGAAAAGTCCACATGTCCAAGTTGAAGGCAAAAGCTTGTATTGACAGAAACTCATAATTACCTCTGACTGCAGAGTTAAATGTCTAAATTTGCAATTTAATTTGTTGATGTTGCACAGTTTCTTCTGTTTCACCTTCCAGAAGTAAACACCTGTATTCTTATTCTATATCAACATACCTGCTAATAACCCACCAAATTAACAGCTCTTCTCAAAGACAATAATTAAAAATACAGAATAATGAACAGAGAAAAGGGAATGGGAAAAAATATGTAATATAATGATAGTGATATGTCTCAAACAGCAATTTTTCATCAATATCTATTTTTTATGCGGTAATTATAATGCTAATCCGTTCTTCTGTGACAAAAAGGCACCTCCACATTATTAATGGCAACTAATATCTGTAATATTAATTTTAAATAAATAATTCATGCAATAATTTATATACTAATAATGTAATTAGACCAAGGTTATGATCTCTGAATAGTAGATCAGCACTCAGTTCATGTTGGTATCTACTCTCCTCTGACACAACGTTTCTGGAGGCTTAATTAAAGCCTACACTAGGTTTCAGCCTTTATTCATTATATAAATATTCTGCTCCCTCTCTGGACTATTCTTCCTCCCTGCCCCAGTGATGTGTATTTAACTTTTTGGCTGCACTGCAGGTGAGCCCGGCAGAGGTGCAGGAGCACATCAGGAGTTCAGCAGGATGAAAATACCCACTGTGTCCTGTGAGCAGCAAGCTGCTGTCTCAGGAAGCCTTCACCTTGGGGAGCAGCTTTGTTTTAGAAGAGTTTTTCCCCAACCACATCAAGTCCACTGCAGAATATCCAAGGTTCAGATAACCTGACCAAAATCAGAAAGCTCCAAAGGATGTTCTGGGAACAAGTGACACTTGGACCTGTACAATCTGCCCTGCCTCGAGGGCCCCTGCACCACAGGGCCAGTTTGCTGGGTGGGATGGAGCTGAGTCTACAACACAGCAAAGCTGCTTTTCATCTCACTAAACTCACCATGGCTCCCAACAGTCACACACACCTCTGTATAAAAGTCTACCTAGCTCCCAACTGGCCAAATGACCCCTCCACTTAAATATCTTGGGGGGAAAAAAATATTTTGCAGCTTTGGAAATACTTCTTGGTTTCTAAAATGTGGGGCTGGAGAGGAAAAGACAAGAAAAACAAACCAAAAAACCCCATAGAGCTGAGCTTTTAATTATCTTTTCTTAGAAAGGCTCTTTAGACCCTTCCCTACTCAATGCCATTAACTAATACTTGTTCCATTGACAAACCACATTATCTGTTTAATTAGTTCTGATTAAGTTTGGACACGAGCAGCACTGCACAGAAATGTTTTCTCAGTGGCCTGTAATGTCCGTGGTGCTGTTCTTTTCCCCGACAAGTGTCCATATCCTATAGCACCACTCTTCATCAGGAACCATCTCTGCCATCAGACTGCAAAAAGCACAAACAGCGCAGTGTTTTCCCTCCTTATCTCTGCATCTTCCATTTGCTTCCTGGATAACTCTTGGCTGATTATTCTCCTCCTGGTTCCCATCAACAGGAACCAGATAATGCATCTGCTTTCATTCCCTGGACTGACTGTGCAAAAAAAGTATTCTTGATTGTCTGAGAGCATCCCATCGTGCTGAAATAATGCAGCCATTTAGATCACTCTGAAAACATGCTTTCTGCTACAGAGCTCCAATTTCTTAGGAGAAATGCCTTAAGTGCATTGGTAGCATGGCATTCAAGACTGCTTGGCACCAATTATTTTCTTTCTACAAGTCTACTGCAATAATTTATGATGGATATTTGGAAGAGATTTCATTTCTACAAACTATTCTAAAGAGCAAAGCCTGAAAGGTACTCAAGGTTCCTGCATCTCATCTGGTTTAAAGGACAATTTTACAGTAGATGCTCAACCAGCTCTTTCAGGAAATTTTTTCAGGTTGGATCCCTGTGGGAAGGGAACTACAGAATCCCTTAAAGCTGTTCATGCAAACTCCATGCGTTTCCCTGGACATACCACACAACTCTTCTGGATCAGCAGCATCCTGTGACCACTCCTGCACATTGGAACAGCTGAAATTTGCCATCTTCTCAGCACCACCACTGCATTAGTCCTAAAGCCACTTAGCCAAACAACTGACAGATGCCAGACTTACAACTGTACCTAGAAAATAAAAAAGCACTTTTAACAGCTACAGTTTACACTGTATTTGATGAGATTTTTTTTCCCTAGATTTAGGGGTTATTGATGTGTTAAGACAGCCCAGCACAGATCATTGTCTTGCTTTACTGAGGTGATTGTGTCATTTGTTAATGATTCGTGTTAACGTCGCACTCTCTCTGAGGGTAAGGCTCTCTCACAGAAACAGCAAGGAGAAAACAGCCAGTGCAATTATAGATTCCTTGCTTTTATCAAGTACAGCACAGTTAAAGACCTAAACAGCAATTTATGTTGATAAATGCATTAAAAATTAAACATGCCTTCACACAAAGGTTACACAAGTCACTATATAGTAGGTTCTTCTCTCCTTCCTAATATTTCACTTAAAATATATTAAGGAGGAGAAAAACAAAGACCAGTTAGGCAACATGACACTCGGTAATCTAAAGTTACTTAATTACTTATTGACAGTGACAAGTGCAACATGAAGGGTAAAATATTACATATTTAAACAAAATGAGTAATTGCTGTGCACATCTATTTAGCACGCGTGCAACAACAAGGTGAACAAGAGGTCTCTTCATTCCAGCTAAAAAGTCTATTAGCCTAATTTACAATTACCCACACACAAGAAAAAAAAAGCTGTCAGGGCACAGAAATGTCACTGGTGACAGTTTACATTACACCAGTGCTCAGATCACAATGGAACTGTTAGCAGCAAATTACCGTCAGCTCAAAGAAAAACAGAAGTGCAATAGTTGGAACAATGTAAATCAATCTTCCAGCAATTCCATTTTTTCCCCCCAGATGTTTTATGAAAGCTCAAATAAAGTCACACAATGCTAATCCCTTCTGGTTTTAAAAAAAAGAGTCTGAGAAAATTTAAACATCCTCTTGGGTTTTAGTGCTAGAGTAAACACACGGGACACATCTATAGGGCACTCTTGCACAGGCAATTACTAACAAAAGTCATTGTATAATTAAAGTTTCCCAGGAAACATTTTAAGAAATAATTTTACTGGCTTAGCTTGCAAGTTCTGTTGCAATTCTGCTTTTATAGAAATGCCTCAATCTTCTTAAATTAAATATCTATTTATCTAAATGTAGTGTAATCACATTTTCCTGTTCCCCACTTTTCATCATTTGCTTGTTATGGTTAAAACTAATGATCACCTTTCCTTCTTGGAAGCAGTGATGATTTCCTACTGCCTGTGACGAGCTGTCATATCCTTTCATATGATACTACTGTAAAATAACATTATCAGGTATGCTCATACGTCACATTCAATTTTCAAGAAGGAAAAGGAAAAAAAAAAACATCACAGCTTGCACCCACTCTTGTCAAAACTATAATGAATCACACAGATCTCCTTGCAAAGCTCAAATTCCATGATAGTCAGACCAGGCAGTCAATAAACACTGCATTCCATTACTACCCTGAGAAGATCACTGTGTAGTTGAAGCCAAGACTAATCTGAATATTGTTAAGAAAGTGGACATTAGCTTGCTAACATCCACATTAAGTTCCATTTTTGGAGTTTTTGAACAGTGAGGACAAAGTCAACAGCCAGAATCAACCTCCCAGTGGAAAATTTCTACCAAGGCTTGTTTTCCAAGTTAAAGAAACTTCTGTGAGTATCAGCTATGGAAATCCTACAGCCAGCAACCACTATGGCCAGAAAATAATTGAATTAAGACATTTTGAACCACAGAAATAATTGTTGAAGAGGTGCTGCTATGTCAGTTAGAGAAGAGTAATCAAAGAAAAGGTCGTCTTTGTGAAAGAACTGGGTTTGGGCTGTGGGGGTGTTACAGTTAGTGTGTTTTATTCTCTTCAGATAATTCTCTTCAGTTGCAGAGGACAACCTGAAATATTTTGAAAATAATTAACTAGAATAAAAGAGTGAAGGGCTTGCTGTGCAGGGTATGGAATAAAGGTAAGGATGGAAGTGCCAGGATTTATTAATTAGCAGCAGGAGAAGGAAACTGCTGTGGCTTCTTCTCCTTTACTCAGCCAAAGCAACTGTCCTTTCACCTTTCTGAAATCAAATAAATGGGTAAAATACTTGTTCTCATCTTTGCTCAGCTCTGGGGCAATCTGCCACTCTCTTAACACTTAACAGCTTCATTGATCCTGAAAAACTTATCATTTTGGGAAATCATTAGCATAAAAAGATATTTATAAAACACCTGCTACCATCCTTGTAATTAACATTGCTGATTCAGCATTGTAGGAACCAGTATCACCTCAGCAACTCTTTGCAGTGACCCAGCACAAACCACTGAGAAGTCACAGTGTCCTTAAATATGGACTTGGCTTTAAAAGTCACAAAGAAAAGGCTGTTCTGAATAATTATGGATGCTCCTCAGCAAGAGAAACACTCTCCCAGATGCTGTACAAGGATCAATTCTGACAAATCCAGAGAGGAGAGGGTCACATCACAGCTATAAAAACATCCAGCACTCAAGCACCTTTGACCATTATCTATAGCTATAATATATTTTAAAACAATCAATTTGTATTTCTTTCCTGTGAAGAGATGTTTGTTCTTGGAAAACTAAACCATTTTTTATGATCATTGGTAAAATCAACCCTAAATCTCAGTGTAAGGCAGCACAGCATGAATGTATCTGCAGCCAGAGCATCTGGCCCACAGCACCAGAACCTCAAGCACACAGAACAAGCATCACAGCAAAGAGAATTAGGGAACTTGGTTTCTAAAATAGAAAGTTGCAATAAAAGCAAATGGATTCAAAGTCTAATGGTGGAATGAGAATTATGTATTACAGCCCTGAGCATAGAGATCAAGACAGTAACAGCCCACTAAGCTTCTTTATCTAGAAACAATCACTGCAAAAGCGTGTCTAAAATGGGATATTTGTGAGTCAGGCTGCTCACAAGTCCTCTGTGGCACCTTCTTCTCTTGAGCTGTTCTGATCTGACTGCTTCTTTCAAACTACACAAGGCTATTTTCCCTTCAGCTATTCCCATCTATTTTCTTTACACTCATGATGCATAGCTCCATTAAATAATTCACAATTATCACCTGCTTCACATTGTCTCTAAAGCACTGCTACACCATGCCTGCCCAAAGTCACACAGAAATCTGAGCAAAGGGAACCAAAGCCTGAGTTTGCACACAAGAAAGGCTCTAGGAGACCTCACAAAATTCCAGCCCCAGTGGCTTTCCCCATTTCCCTCATCCCATAAGCTCCTCTTGCTGACAGCAGAATTTCCAGCAGGCAGCTGCTGAGAGATTCAAATATGGGACTCAGAGAAAGTTCTTCCATAAAAATCCTGAAAAGCATAGGGATACACTCAACTACCATGGCTGCAAAAGCTGTGCAGGCAGTGGTGTCTCAGGAAAACATTCCAGTGTTAACAGAATCAGGAACATTAGTGCAAAATGAGAAAGAGAGGCTGATAAAAAAATGCCCTGCTACAGAAATACAACTTGAGCCAAACCATTACAATCCAGACACACAGAAGGGCAGGGGCAAGGCCAGACCTTTACTTTGTTATTTTAGTCCCCTTGTGCTCCACAATTAAGCTTTAATAGCCATGTGATATTTTTAGCAGTTTTGAATGGACTTGCTGTTGCTATTTTTGCAAGTACCACCATTAGCCTGCTGAAAGTGTTGGRATGTAAAATGCATTTTTGCTTCYACTACTTAGGGTAGACTTCAAATTAATTTAGGAAAACGAAGCAATTAACATTAGAGATGAATATCTACTGGTGTTTTGGGATTTCTTTCCTTACATTTGATAATTTATGGATATAAAACTAAATACAAACAAAAGGAACATAATAGTACTGGTGTTGAACTCCTCCTGGGAGGAGAGGGGCAACACAGAAATGATTATTAAATCTGGGGGGAATAATTTTTTTCTTAGCCTAAAGAACTTACTCAACCTTGAAATACCTGCAAGAAAGCCACAATTCCAACAAAAATGGATTTGTTAAATATTAGCACAAAATATTACCAGCACCAAAGAAAGCATGATAGAAAAATCCCAAATGCTGCATCTATGATAATCTTTGTTTGCTGTTTTTTTAACAGTGGTTTTAGAGTGTTTGTGATGACATTTTTCCTTGTGCTGAGCAGCTGAACAGCTTTGTCTGCCCCACAGTCTGTCCAATTGCTTCAGAATTGGGGCTGGCATTCCCCACTTGCTCCTGCACCTCTCCATCCTCCTGTTTTAGTTCCAGTATTTGATGTTATTATTTATTAAACTACTTACTCTGCTTTTGATGTTTATTTCCAGCTCAACATCTCTCATGGCTCTTGGCCTGTTGATGGGTAAATAATTCCAACATTTACCAGCACAGTACAGATTTCCTCTGCCCAATTACCAATCTTGACAAGTTGTGTTTCAAGCCACCATGACAATTCTAATTCATAGTTTCATAGCAAGGCAGGGGCTTGAACACTTTGATTTCACCAGCCAGAGGTCTGGATTCCCACTGAAGTGTTTTTACAAAGGCTCCAGTTTGGGGGTTGGCCAGGAGAAAAATCTGATCCTGTTTAAAGTCATGCTACACCTGTGCAATGAGTCACCTCTCTCAACACAGACTTTTGCAAGCCACAGCACTATCATAGACCAAAATATTTCCCATTCTCTGAGAACATGCCTCTGTGTGTATTTCCTTCTGCTTAACACAGTTATTAGAAGCCAGAATTTCTCACTGCTCTCCCCAGAATCATCCATCATAGCTCAGTGTTGTGCCCTTGATTTGCTGCTTCACCTGGCTGCTCCACTTCAGGGTGTTTTTCACAGCCTACAACAATTACTCTCTGCTTTTTGTGCACACCGACAAAGTAATTTTCCATGACCTATTCTGAATTCAGAATTGCACCAGGAATCACTGCTTGTATTTCTACTGATAGCACTTGAAGACATGGAAGTTTCTGACCCCCTAAACACAAGCAGAGAGCAAGCTCCTGGATTCCACAGATTAAATAAAGCAAAGCTTTGCCTTTCCCTTGATGCACAGTGACTGTTGCCATGAACTGAAATTTCTTTTTTGATTGATTCAAAACAAACCACGCAAAGATGAGCACTTGGAGTGTTAACTATGTGCTTTTCAAAACAACCACCAGTGACAAAACCCCAAAAGTAGAAATCTCTTCCTGCTGACACACTTTCCAGAATTTTGAGCTGATCCTATTAGGAGAACAAAACAAAATTTGCAAGTCATTGGTATTTCTTAACTAGGGTACAGAAATGCCTAAGAACTCATATACATTTATGGAAAGTGTTTAAACACTTTGAGTTCCATGAGAACAGTATTTACTGTTCTAAAATACAAACTGTACCCTGACACATCAAAAAGTTCTTTCAGCTCAGTCTTTGCTTCTGAAGAACACCTAATAAGAGGACAAAATGATACAGAAGGAATAAACTACTGCTGAGATTTCCAAGATCACACTCTCAGGTAAAGGATGACAGGAGTCCTCCAGAGGTAAGAAAAGATTTCCAGCTTGAATGATACATCTAACAGATTTTCTTGAGTAAGAAAATAATAATTAGAAGATTCCCATTAGACAAACTAATGGGAAAGTCAAAGAAAACCTTCAGGGTTTGTTTTGTTTAAAAGCTGTTCTGTTATCAAGTTTTTGTGCTTCAGTTTTTGTGCTTCACAGACAGCAAATGCCTGCAGTGTTATGTAAGGGAAACTGCTCTGCAAAAAGGCACCAGGTTGTCATCAATGCAATTGGCAGTGAGGTTTGACAGACTGAATCCCTTTCTTGCAGTTACATTAATCATGCATTCTGTATCACACAATTGGGTGTTGCAGGCCCCAAGTGTGTTCACAGCATTGCATACGCCTTGCTGACTTCCTAACACTTCACTTATTGGCAGGAATATTCAAACCAAGGCTTGAATTACCAGCAAATGTTCCTGAAAAGAAATTTGGGAATTTGCACCTGCACCACAATCCTGATAGCAGGAGTTACACTCATCCTGGGAAGAACATCAGAGTACCAGCCTGTCACCAGAACCTCTCATCAAAAAAGCCATTGTTAACTGCTGACAAGAAGGACAAATTATCACCCAGAAAGGCAGAAGCAGAGATGGTTTAACATGCAACAATTAATATGTTTTCAATGACAGTTTACAAATTAAAAAACAAGCTAGCCAAAAGTTACCTAACACAGCTTGGAGCTTGTTTCAATCATTTATTCAGCTATGACAAAGTTTAAGACTTTGATAATTAACAGTGATACATTCCATATATGCCACAGTTGTCATTTTCCAAGTGTTCTTACCGCTAAGAAAACAATAAATAAACACACCAAGCCCAAGTAAAAGCTTCTAAGTGCTTAATAATTGCCCAGACAGAACGCCTATACAACTATTATGGTTTCCACACCAATGATCATCACAGTATTTTAGGAAAATTTCCTTCCAATACAACAGCAGCAACTAGAAAGTTTCTCTGGAAGCACCTTCCTTGTGGAATAGAAAGAATAATCCATTATTACTGTTCTTTCAGCTCATGTGTAAAGCTAAGTTGGATACATCAATATGAGCTGCAGATCACTTTTTCCCCAATAAAGTTTTTTTCAAATGTAAAAGTCCCCATTATCAGCTCCTTGGACATTCTCATCTCTCAGAGTAATTTTAAAACAAGACCCTCTGCAGCTTAACTAAAGCTGGAAATGGAAGATTACAGAAAGGAAAAAAAAAAAAAAAACTTAATTTTTCCTTTCCAGGAACTGCTGTTACACCCTCCCTCCCATCCCAGGTGAAGCATCTCAGCTGTACAATAAAACCAAGGTGTGTTGGCTGCATAACAGCCTGGAGCAATCAGTGCACACAGAACACAAAGTGTTCTCCATCCTGCTCCCCTGGACATSCCTTGGAAAGCAAAGGCACCAAACTCATTCACTTGTGCACAGCCACAGAAGGATGGAGCCTGCTGCACCTCTCCAAGGGAACAAYGGGCTCTCTCCCACATTCCCCAGAGTTTATTGGCTGCTGGGATTTATTTTTTCACGCTGCAGATGGATGATATTGTAATTAGTTATGACAGGCAGAGCAGAAAGGTCAGACAGACCGCTCAGGGGAAGGCAGACTTGAGGAGAAAGAGAGAGATTAAAAACCAGGGGGAAGCAACAGCCCACCCAGGGAGATCTTCTGAAGCACCCAACTGATCCTGGAATGCAAATCCATTTTATTTCCCTCTAAAACTGAGGGAAATAACATCTCTATTCCCTAACTTCTACAACAATAAAACTGGCTTTTACAAAGAGAAGCTCATAGAAATCTCATTGTGGTTTTGCATTTTTTTTAAAGCCCATTTTAGGTTATTTTCCCATTGTTAAAGTTCAGCCCAGAAAGCCGAAAAAGTTATTTCAAATGGACATAGCATGAGGAAACATCTTTCACTGAAACACAGACATGTCCAGGGAAGCTGCTAAGATAGCAGCAAGACCAAACACTAATGCTGCTTTTCTTTATTCTCTTCTTTTTTTTCTGCTTGAGAATAGATGCATTTTTAGGTGAGACAAAACCACACTTCATTTACTTTTATATCTCAGTGGAATAGTAAGTGCAAAAAGAATGCAAGAAAGTAAAAGTAGAAGGTGAAAAGATGAATGTTATGAAAATTAAGGTAAAAAATTCATAATTTAAAATTAAGATTAGCCATGTTTTGTAATAGATTTTCTGCCCTAGCATTTTACCCAGGAACAACTTTATCCAATCTATACATTTGCATGCCATTAAAATCCATAACAAGGCATTTTAGAAGTCAGTAGATAGTCACAATACATTTTCTAATTGAATGTATAGTTTATAACATAATATGTATACTGCCATTGCTACATCTAACTGAAGACAAAAGCAGATATAAGTGAACCTTGTTCATTTTCAGCTGAAGTCCATAAATCACCACCAATTCATTCCATTTCCTGGATATTCTCTTTCACCACAGAAAAGTCTCCTTTTAGCTTTTTTTTTTTTTTTTTTTGTATAAATAAATAGAAATATCTCTGAAATAAGAAGAAAGTACCAGACAACCTTTAAACAAGGGTCTTCAAAAGCAGTTTGAGGTGGTGTTTCCATTTGTGTACTTTTTTTTTTTACAGTCTAAACATTACCAGTCCAGTTTACCCAATTAGTGTCAAAAATTAATTAACTAAAGTCTGCCACCTCTCAAAGCAGTCACCCAGCTTAGAGCTTTCTGAGGTGGGTTACCTTCAGTTCTTCTAAGAACTGTGCTACTGAATACAAAATGCATAAATATTCATTGTGCTAGGGAGATTAGGAAATTTGTTTAGGATTGCTTGTTAAAATGTCTGTCTGGTCCCTTTCAATTCAAGTGTGGTCAATGAATGTCGAGCTCATTTCTGCTAATGAATACCCAAACAATTAGTGCTCAGGTACACTAACATGGAATAACAATCAGAGCGAGGGCAGAACACCCCACTCAGACAGCCCTGCAAGGATATTTCGTGTTTCACTGATAGCAGGAAAAGCTTTTCTGCCATTAGGGCAAAGCAACAGAAATCCAATTAAGGTTTCTGAACCACATTTGATGTAAATCTGTTTACCCAAAACTATCTTTTGGCTGGACTAATTACTATTACTTTATGCCCAGTTGTAGATGGCTCTAAACTGGCCCTGACAGAGCCATTCCCTGAGTGACAGCTCATTGTGGGGAAAGCAGAGGTGAAGTGCATCAGGGAATATCAGTTCCAAGACATACATCAGTAATATTAAATACTTATTCTAAGAGGCCTTCACTTCCATAACTTTAAATAAAACAATTCACTATTTATTTATTTATTTTCTCGAGGACCAGGACAAAAGCACTTTACAGGTAATGACTGGGTTTCCAGAAATGGAGCCTTCCATTTTCATCATGACCCTAACTCCACTAGGAATACCTTTGTATTTCTTTATGGATACTCGGAAAAAAAGAAGCAATAAAACCCTCTAAATACCGATTCATTTGTAGAAATAGCCTCACATGGCTCTCGTGGGATCACAAGGAGACAGCACAGTTTAAGTAAATAATCTCTCTCAACCCAGCTGAACCATTTGCTGCCCATTCTCCTTTTACCACAAATGTCTGCAGATTTATTCAGTTTGTGTCAAGCTGACACCAGTTCTGGCTATCTGTGCTACTATTTCCAGCCTTTTCTTTCCCCATCCTTGCCTCACAGTCTTATCTCCCATGTATTTATCCTCTTATATTTTTCAGGTTTTCAGTGTTTAACTTTAGCAAGTTTTTCTATCATCTTCAGTTTTTAAAAAAAAAAAACACATTGCAGCAAAGGTAAATTGGAAGCAACGTTTCACAATTAACATGAATTTTCCCCCTTTAATATTTTTTTTTTTTATCCAGCTAGGTAGATAATCC
>NW_026623763.1:412951-471263 GCF_030028575.1 Malurus melanocephalus | reverse complement strand
ATTATGTTTCAGAGGTGGTTTCCCTACCACATAGCTTTTTATTCTCTCTAATTTCCCAGCCTCCTTCCCCACCTTCCCCCTACCGAACTGTCATGAGCCTCTCCATCATGCCAGCCACTTTTCAGTTCTCCTTAGGATCACACTCCTTCATCACCTCTTTTCTTCTTCATAAGTTTGGACACTCTGCAGAGATTGTTTTCAAAGGAGAGTAAAGGTGCTGGGAAAGCATCTCCATCAGAGCTGCCTTTTGCCTCTCTCCTCCCTCCTGCAAAAGCAGCCAGACATTCTGATCTCCCTCAGTGACACCCTGTAGATGAACCCAGGATGCCTTTCTGTTTCTCTAGGAAGAGCCTGGGAATTGGCATTTGGCTGAGAAAAGCACCACGAAAAGTTAAAACCAGTATTATGAATGATACAAAGGATTCGAGAACTTGCATCCTGGGTGTTTAGAAGCACAGAGCTATATAACTTTTCTATAAAGCTGTATTGTGAAGAGACTGGAACACAAAATTTAGTTTTAAAAATAAAAAATATAGTGCAACAACTTAGGGAAATCAATAAAAAATCAGTACAATTAACATTTCTTATTTATAGCTTCTTAACAATAAAATATATGTCTGTTAATGTTTATCAACTTTGTTTTTTTCTTTTCTTTGAGAAACATATTACATTGATTTCTAAACTGCAAGAAAGATTTTTTCAATCCAGGTTCAGCTCTGGTTAAATCTTTCTAGGCCAAATAGCAGGAGTGAAATTAATAACAATGCTTCTTTGCTTACAAATGAACTTTGAAACTTGCCTTTGATTACAGGCAGTTGCAGTGCGAGGATGTATTGGTAAATAAATTGGTAAATAAATGCAGTAGATTGAGCCAGGAACCCACCAGAGCTGCTCTCTGCAGCTGGAGAATGGAGAAACAGTCTATGAAGGGTTCATGGGTTGAGATGAGGATATGAGGAATATTAATTGAATTTATTACTAACAAAATCAGAGCAGGATAATGAGAAGTAAAATCTTAAAACAGAGTTGTTACCACCATTTTCCAATTAGCCCAGCCCTGTCATTGGCTCTGCTGGACATGGAGGAAACTTTCAGCAGCTTCTCACAGAAGGCACCCTATAGTCTTCCCCTCCTCCCCACACCCCGCTTCCAAAACCTGGCCACACTAACCCAATCCAATATGTGTCAGAAAAAAATAAAATACTACAAAATTATTACAAAAGGAGGAGATTTCTCAGAAGAATTTGACAGGCAGCACTCAGTCCTGATTAAAAGTGTTTTCTTGCTTGTTATTTGCAATGCCATGATTTCCCTTTATCTTAAAATCCCATGTATTTTGGAAAATGAGTAACTTCAGGCTTTTAGCACAGAGACATGGAAGCATATGGTAATCCCAGTCCCAAACACTAAAATGTGCCTGTCTGTGCCAACTCTTAATTACCAGCTCATTAACACTCAGGTGTCAATTGCTGATGGCAAAGGCAGCACTCAGTTGGCCTGGTTTCTGTCATGCACAATGTAATTAAATTGACCTCGGCAAAAGGAGCCCTGTAGTTGCCTGATACCACTTGGACACCCATTGCAGCACTAATCACAATCGTGTAATTTAGTGAATCACAGAGTGTAATGAGGGAAAGGCTCTGGAGAGTACCAAATTGTACTTGCATATGTAATAATGACTTTAAGGACAATTAGGGAAATAGTGGCTGCTCTGTTTTCTTCCGAGCTAATAATGAACTGCAGTAGCCACCCGAGTTTCTGTTGTTGATTTAAAACTTTAGCTGCTATTTTCTCTGTTAAAATAATGGTTAGAAATAACTAAAATGTTTTAAAGAATTAATTTTTTTGCTAGTTTTGGTTAGGGTAGAGTTAATTTTCTTCATAGTAGCTGGTAAGGGGCTGTGTGTTTGGATTTCTGCTGTGAACAGGGTTGATAATTCAGGGATGATTTTGTTATTGCTGAGCAATGCTCACACAGAGATGGACATGCCACTTTCCTGTCAAGGGCTTCAGCTTGGGCACCAGCACCTACATGCGTCCTCACCTTGAGTACTGTGTGCAGTTTGAGGCACCACAATTTGAGAAAAATATAAAGCTTTGTCCTGGTTCTGGCCAGGGTTAATTTTCTGCTGTAGCCTGGACAGACTAGGACCCTGAGGTTATTCCTCCACATCACGGAGGGGAGTGAGGAGGAGGAGGAGGAGGAAGAAAGGAGTCCCTTTCAGTCAGGTGAATGATCACATGTGACTCATCCACCTCTTTTCAGCACTCTGGGATCGTTATTCTTTCTGCTATGTTTGCTTTTATTTTATTGCTGCTTCCAGCAAACTGTTCTTATTTAAATCCATGATCTTCACCTTTTGTGCCTTGAATTCTCCCCTCCATCCCACCACAGGAGAGGGGAAAGGAGAGTGGGGAGCTAGCAAGCAGCACGTGGTTTGGAGTGCTTCAGTGGGAACACAGAATTGGGAAATAATATTGCAAAACTACAAAAAGCTATGAGACAATGTCTGAAGTAGAGCCATTAAGATGTGAGGAAGTTATAGACAGCTATGAATTCCCCTTTTCTCCAGTCTCCTCAGTCTCCACCAGGCTGAACAAACCAAGTGACATCAGCTGCTCCTCATGTGGCTTCCCCTCCTGACCCTTCACAAGGGACAGAGCAGGGGCAGCACTGATGTCCTGTCCCTGGTGACCAGTGACAGGAGTGTTGAAACCACCTCTGAGGCAGGGCAAAGGGTTCATTGTTAAAGGATCCCTTGGGATGGATTAAAGTGAAATGGTGCTAAATAACCCAACAACAGCTTTTGTTAGAACCGCTGCTTTGAAACTGTAAATGAGGGAAAAAAAATACAACTAATTGGAAAAGGAGTGTATGGCCATGCTTGTATGTATGGTCACCCTAAGAGAGGGAATTGTAATGGGAAAAAGAGGGAAAGAGAGGTGGGAGAGGAGATAAAGAGGTGTCACCCACCCGTGGCCCCAGCAATGAGTGGGTGATCATTGTCTGTGGCTGTGGCACACAGTCCAGCTCCACTGAGTGTGCTGATGTCTAAACTTGGATGGGATCAATCTAGGCTAAAACATGCAACAATTCAAACTTGCAAAGGTTCAAAAGGTCATCCACACCTGAACTTGAGTGTTTTGTCTCCATTAGTTCTGAAGGTCATGAGTCCCCAGACTAATGTCTGTTCTTACTCAAGCAGTGAAATTCCAGAATTGAAATTTTGTGAAGAAAAGCTCTAATGTTCAATTTTTTTCATCCCTGCTTACCTTCGGTCACCAGGCCAACTTTCCTACATATCTTTTATGAAGCACCACTGAATTTCAGTTCCACATGGACTGAGTTCCCACTTCTCATTGTTGGTATTTTCCCTTGTGGTCCTCTATTTGGTTGTCTAAATCCCTATTGACTTTACTAATTAAACTGTTACAAGTGGATATCCTATGTGCTATATTTGTATTAGTACCGATAAATAAAAATCTGATGTCCACACCCAGGCATGGGTAAGAAAGGATATTTTGTCTTTGTTTGATTCATGATTCATTGCAGCCTTTCATTAATCAGCAAACCACATACAATACGAAGCAGAATTTTTTTGATACATGTGAGTAACTTTTTTATATTTATTACAGAATGCCGAGTATATTTTTATGGGGAAATTGGATGGTATCAATTTGTTAGATGTACTGGCATGTAAAAATACAAGACCCTGCTGCAAGTATTTTGCATATAATAACAATCTGGATCTCAGATCTTTCTTTTACACTGATACCAGTGGGATATCTGAGCCCTGGGCTTGTGTATGATCAATTCAGTTGTCACAGTGAATGGTTAAAAAAGCACCACCAAAGAGTGCAAGCCATCTGATGAATAGCTACTGAACTGGGAGAAGAACAAAGGGACTTTTTAGAAAGTAAAAACTTTAGTTCTCCGAGAGTGAAGTAAATAGATTTGCTGACAACTTTATGCAAAACACGTAGAAGGAGCAAAATAATTTCTAGAGATGCTACAAAATCTAAAGAATAGATGAAAGCATTTTGTGTGATGATGTGTTTATTAAAGATTGTGAATTCTGGAGAAGTGATCCATCTAACGAAGAGAAAGCAATGCTGTGCAGAGATTAGGAACAAAAGGGAAGGATCCTTCTTGAAGAGTGGCAGGCCATCAAGGAAAGATGCTTCCCAGTGAAGTGCTAACAGATGTAACAGATGAGATTCCACCAGCTGAAAGTTGCACAATCTACAAACAAGAGGAATTCAACATTGTTTGGTGCATAAACTCCTACCTGCAAAACAGTGCTCAGCATGGATTGCATAAATATGCAGCAAAGGAGCAAGAAAAATTCACGGTGCCCTCCCAGCAGACATCTGTAAATGCATCTTGTGTTTGTTGAACAAAGGAAGCCTAATGTTGAAATAAAGATGATGGAAATGCTGCATCCGTAATTGTGGCAGAAAGGAAGTCGGGCTCTTATCTAATGCAGCAACTTGCTTTTGAAAAATATTGACTATACCTGGCGCCCTTTGACCTGTGGTTGCTCAGAAATAGTTTTTTTTTAAATAATTGTTTGGAGACAATGCCCTGGTTCCAGCCAGGAGAGGGTTAATTTTTGCAGTARCCAGGAGCAGGGCATGGCCAGGACCCAGAGGTTATTCTRTACCATCCCACATCATTTTCTGGGGACAGGGGAAGAGCTCCCTCACAATTTGGGGTATCATGGATTGTCAGCTCCACACAGCACAGTGGTGAGCATTTGCACGTGACTCTCTCACCTCCCTTGCACACTTCTGTTAYCGATATTGTWGSTGTTTCTCTTCCTTTTCTTATTTCACTGCTGTTTGCAGCAAATTGTTTTTATCTCAACCTGTGATCTTTTATTTTGTGCCTCCAGTTCTCCTCTCCACCCTGCTGCARGGGGAGKGGGAGAGGGAACCAGCAGYSCRTGGTTTGGAGTGATTTCAGTGGGAGCACGAAATTGGAGAACATCAGCCCTAAACCTTGACAAGCCACCAAGTATTTTTAGATAAAAATTACTTTCAACAGCTGATTTTGTTTTTGCTATGAGCTGTGAAAGAGCTGCTCTTCAGCCTGAGTGCAGACCAAGGGATGTTTCCATAGGGATGGCTGCTCCCCATTTAATTTGGAGAAAGGTAACCAAACCACGATGAAGTCCCAGCAGAGTGAGCTCCCTATGCTGAGAAGCAGGTGGTGTCATCCCCCAAATAGCAGAGTTAGCTGCAGCCTTCTGAAACTCCAAAATGTGCTTATTGTAGTGGCTGCTGTACCGAAACAAACCCAATAAAAATGCCTGATGCTTAAAAGCATTTTCCATTCAGTTTTTGAGAGAGATACTGAGATACACACATAGATAAAGCCCTTGCCCCATATTCCTCAAACAGCACTGTTAGTTATTCATTCACCACCTGCTCTGTCCAAACCTGCTTCATTCCTATTTTGTTTTGCCTTCTTCCCTTAAGGAAGAAAGCCCTCCTCTTTTTCTGTGTGTGTTTATCCCCTCCAACACAGACTACCACGCTTTCTGATCATGACAGCTGCTGGTGATTTTACATACAAATGGCAGGCAGAAATCAGCAGGCCATGGGGTATCATTCCTAATGCTATTTTATCTTTGATTCTGCCCATTCTGAGGGCAATGAAGAGAAAGATGGTACTGATATAATTCAAGGTGATAAGCAGATTCTTCTGACTTGAATGGGCTTCTTGTGATCTTCCATATTATTTAAGGGTTCAAAGCCTCCTGAGGTTTTGATCTTTTGAGAAAGACATTTTCTCCCAATTTAGCTCCTGTGTGCTGAATAAATGCAGGGGGAATACAACAGGGTGTTAAAATATGAGATCAATCCAGAGAGGTATTCACACCAGCTTCAAGACAGAACAGTCTCTGTTGCTCTCTCCCTTCTTCTCTGAAAGCCCTAAGGGAACACAAATCCTGGGAATAGGATGGGAGAAGAGAGAGATCTTCACTTCTAATGATATAGCCTGGAAACTGCAGTCTGCATGGCTGCTGACAAATTGACAAACTTCTGGTATAATCAGCTTATCTCCAGAACGCAGAGTGATTAATTCAGATACCTTTTTATATTGGCTCGTTTATTCTTCCCTAAGCTGTGAGCTCTGTGTGCTATGACTTTGAGAGGGACAACCCCATACCTCACTTTTCAATTCAGTTTGCGTTCATTGATTATTTATGTTTATTCACTCAGCTATAATATTGTAGCTCTACACAGGTATTTGGTGTTTTGATTAATGTGCCAGTTTTCCCTTTTTACAATGGACCTCTCAGGGCAAGATGCTCATCTGTAGCAGGCTAAGATCCTACCTTTTTTAGTTCCTTGGTTTATTTGGATGAAACTGGAATTGAAGCAGGATTTCACATGCATACTGGCGAGTGCACAAAATTCTTCAAATTAATTCCTTTCCACCAATCTCTCATCATCTTACCTGTTCAAGGTGCTTTGCCAGGCCAGCTGAAGTGTCTCAGAGGGGGATGAAATTCATCTTCATGACCAACAGGGGTTGTTTGTTCTCTTTACCTCTCCCTTTGGCAGGAAAGAAAGCTCTCTAATGGCTCTGTTACACACCCAGTGCCACTCTCTGTGTCAGCCACGAGCCCCTACAGAGCAAAACTTTTTGCACAGTGCTAAACACGCTGTATTTAATCAGTGATAAGCCATGGGAGGTGGAAAACGTGCCCAGTTCCTGAACCAAGAGATGTGTAAATGTTCCTGCAGACTGAGACAGCAGAAAAGGAGACAATCCCCCACTTGCTGTTTAGAAATCCTTCCGATCTGGATGTGGATGAAGAAATTACATGAGATGGGAAGAGCTGGATACAGGTTTCTCACACCCTGGTGAAATATTCCAGAAGTCACCATCTGAGGAAATCTTAGGTATCTGGTCTTTAACATCTTAACAAACATGTTAACAAAGCAGGATCCAATTTTTAGGTGTTTGCAGAAAACATGTCTGGGACAGAAATCTAGCAGGCAAAGAAATGCTGATAGAGACCCTTTTCATGCCATATTTTCATAGTATTTGCTCATCATCTCGGCCGCTGAGGACAAATGCTTCTTTAATATGATAGGATCTAAACCCAATTTCCTTTTCCCAACCCTCCCTAATCATCAAATCCAAAAGGATTTGGGCTCTGAGTGGAAAGATGAAGAGCTCTTCATTTTTCTCTTTGAAGCTGTCCCATTCTGAAAAGAATAATTATATATTCTTTTGACAGAGAGACCAAGGGCACCAAATTGCATATTGCACTCTAGACTGCTAGTTAGCTCATTAACCTGGATGTGGGGAGAGCTCAGGATGGTGGCACCCGTGTGATTTTACTTTATTTTATTGCATAATCACTGCTGCAGTGGGTTTTCCCCTTATTATTTTGATTTAGGAACAAGGTTCTGTTCCCACCTCTGCAATAAACTGCAGTATGAAGTTTCTCAGTTATGCTTCAGGAAAATAAGGATAGTGAGGCATCTGTCATAACATTGGAYTATATTTTGGTTACTAATGAAGGAYATAAAAGGGCACAGAACAGCAGTCAATAAATACCTACCTTTAAAATAAACATTTTTTCAATTTCCATAGATTTTCCAGTGCTGACAGTTATATTTGGGTTGAGAACATAAGGTTTTTGCCCTTAAGCTTTAGATCTGTAGATGTTAGCCATGTGTTCGGAAAAGTGGTAGATTTAACTCTCTGAATTAAGAATTTTAAAAGGTTTGCATGCAAATAGTGGTCTCCACTTTACTCCAGATCGAAAGGAAACAGGAAAGCAATTTCTCCAGTCCAGTAAATCAGCATGCACACTTCAAATATTTTCTGTTGCTGCATTTCATGCCCTTATTCCTGAGCAGTGGTAAGTTTGGAAATTATTTATATGAAAATAAAAAACAGTAAGCTACTTTGTTTTGCCTCACACTTTTCCAGTTAAGGGCTACTTTTTAGATCAGATTTACTAAATAGAACAAAATTTTATTTCATTAACAGTAAAATTAAATTATTCCTGTGTTGTAATATGGCAAGTGACAACAGGAATCAAAATGAAACCCAGGAAACTTAATCACCATTTCTTTATGATAAGGGCTAATTAAACTCCATCTATAATTATAAAGGAAAATTTAGGTTAGACTGTTGAGTCTGTTACTTGACTATTCACAAAGACAGGAATCCCTCAAAAATAGCTGACATAAATGGTGAAAAGCACAATGAAGTCTCATCCTTTAAAAAGTAGCACTTGAAGTAGGATATATAATAATATATCTGGAAAGAAGTCTGTATAAATTGTTAGATGTTCACAATAGGATGAGGAATGTTCCAGAATGTTTGAATTTGGAGTCTTGGGGCTGGTCCTGTCCTTGGTGGTGGTGTGGGGACGTGGGGGTGTCTGGGTTTTGTTTGCTTGTTTGCTTAATTTTTAACTGATCTTTTCAAGCAGCTCAGAGAGGTTCAATGATATTATTACAAGGTATATTGCATTTTCCCCCTAGATTATATTAATTACCTATCTTAAACTTCCAGCACACTGTCTCTCTTCTCTTGCTTTGTTGACAGCCAGAATATAAATAAAATGGAGCCTCTTTCAAAAATTGAAAGGCTGTGAGATCCAAGGGCATCATTTAGCCTCATCTTCAGGGGACTGATCAGGAGAATGTTTGCTTGCATTAATTTTTTTTTAATTATTATTATTTTTTTTATTTTTTTCCCAGATAGCATAAGCCACAACAAATATACTGCTCTCATGGTGAAATCTTTCTCCTTTTGTGATGTTTATGCTCCTGAACAAAACACTATTTAAGTACCAATTAATTGTTGTCTGTGAGACTGGGAAGAGCAGAGAATGTTCTCTCCCTTTCTCTCTTCCTCTCTTTTTCTCCCTCACACAGGAACACTGCCACACCACTGCTTTTCCATCACTATCCCATACAGTTTTAGCCCTAAATTATTCTGAAACCTGTATAGAAAAGCTCTAGTCATGGGGATGGAATTACTAGGCAATTTTRACATCAGGCTTCATCTAGGTATTTTTTCCCTGTTATTCTCAACAAATGGGAACGCTGTCTCTCCACTGAGGTGAACATGCAARCCACTTCTTTTGTACACCAAGAATGTTAGACCAGAAAAGGTGATAGAAAATATCTTTCAGTCTAGGTCTGAAAGGAGATAATGTCCTTAAGACTTGTTTGTTACTTTCCAGAACAAAACTTTCTGAAACATCCATGAGGCCGAGGCTCATATTTTCTTTGCTTGTTTTGCTCACATTTTCTACCAAYAGCTATGGCAGTGTAACAATACTCTGCTCCAATGAAATTTTAGTTGTCTGAACTTCTGCATAATAAAAACGTGATAAAAACAGTCCTGTCTTTTCAGACTGAATTTCTTTCTTTATCTTAATAGAAAACCTAAACAGTTATATCATTTAACTTTTTATGTCATTTTGCTTTGAGATTAAATTATCAGAAATGCCTATTTTACACTGACACAAAGCCATTTCCAAACTTGCAAATTTTCAGGCTGGATTGTGCTGCTTTTTAAAGCAGAGCTAGTGAAGTTTCTCTTCTCTGATGTCAAATAATTTTATTGCAGGCTGCTCTTGCTTAAAAATGCATAAAGAAAGAAACAAAAACTTCCTTTTGCTCTCCTTSAGATCACTGCAACTTGGGCCACTGCCTTTAATGGAATTATTCTCTGATGCATATAAAATACAGCTCAGTTTTGCAACCTGAATGTTTGGATCCAAGACTTCTGAAACTTAAGGTTGGTTTGGTTTCATTCTCTTTATAATGTAGTTGGAACGTTTTGTTACAACACATTGCTTTTCGATATTAGTGCAAATCAAAGATGAATAATCAAAAATATGCTTCTAATTTGAGCATCAGATAAACTTTAACCTTTGAAGTTGCATGTATTTCAATGCATTCTCTTTCCTTGTATTTTCAAGAGGGTTTTTTTTTCCCATATTGTGTAATATAGATCAATATATATTTCAGTATATATTCACCTCTTGTCTCTCTTCAGCAAGACTGGTAAACATCTGAACCCTGTCTGCAATTTTTGGTACCTTCTGCTTGCCTAAAGTGGTTAACATCCAGAGGACACTTTAATCAGTGCTGATGCAGGGAACAAGAAAGCTTTAGCACAGCATCTTTCATCTTGACTCAGCAAGATTTCCAGCGGTTGCATTTATACAGTTTTTTTGACAAGATGCTTCCTAAGTGAAGCRTTTGCCTTCTGGAGAACTACACCCACAGAGATTTCATTTTTCTTGATGTCTGCCAATATCATGAACTTTATTAACAAAKTCAAATTCAAAAACAATTTCATTTCAAGAAATCTGTCCAAGTTTTTGCTTATTTCTTACATATGAGGATATCTACAAAAACACAGATGCTCAACAATGGATTGTAATGGTTGTGTATATTTGTTTATGTATATATATGTATCCATTTCTCAGAGACAAAATAAAATKAAGGAGCTCTTTAAGAAGAATTTGATCTCTGATTGTAGGAATCAGTGCAAAGGATTTAACTCACAGTTTCAGAATTTGTCAAAGCACAATATTTTAACAATAAARTCCTACTGGCTGCCTTTTACATTACTGCAAATAGAATAAACAATATTTTTATAGACATCTGATGTCAGTGCTTTGCAATCAAATTGCAAAACCTAAATATATATCAAAGATGCTTATTTTGGCCCCTACACCTTTGTATAGAATTTAATTCAAAAGTCCAAATGCCATAAAACTCCAGACTTGAACACAGAACAGTGGCAGGATATAATCGGCTTTCTCCCAGTAAGACATACAAATATTTAACAGCCTTGCAAAATTGCAACTGCAATTTATCAGCCTAGGAAGACTATCTATTTATCCACCCTTTACCCTGAGGAATGATATTACTCTAAAAAAGAATGAAAAAAAAAAAAACAAAACAACCTTCCTATGGACAGGTAACACTTGGGAAGTAAAAAAAAAGAGTTGTGTGCTTGGTTGTGGGTATAATGCATGAAGAAGGGGCTGAATTTAATTTGGGAATGCAAAACTYCATTCTACACCAAGCAACAAGTYTAKTTTTGTAGTACMATACAAGTGTTTCTACCTTTCTSTTTACTTTTACTGATAGGAGCTGTAAGAAAAATTCTCATGGCAACTTACCAAAATTTGAGCTATAGTTATACACACACACACACACACATCTCCCCCCACAAATATACAGTGGCTACAATGCAGGAATCTTTACAAATTGTATTTATCTATGTGTTTTCATTTCACTTAATTCTGCAGCAGTACTGATGAAACATGACTACACCTTGTTCCAATAATTCAGGAATATGTTCATGGAAATACCTTTTGTCCTTCAATCAATAGGCATGTTAGCAAAAACTTGCATTAAAAAATTGAATTTTATTTCAACTAGTGAAATGTTTTAGAATTTCTAAGTTTTGGAAAAATTAATCTGGACGAAACTAAAGCCTGGTTTTGAAGAATTTGAATATGTAAGGTGCTTAGAAATCCATTCCTACATATCTAAATCAGGAATTGAAAAAAAAAATATTTACAGACCTGATTCCATTTTGTTCTTTTATAACACCCTGTCTTCTCTGCTTGAACTTTAATTTACTCCAAAGACAGTTCTTCTCACAGGCAGCTTGTTCTATTATGCCGATAAATTGTAAATTTAAACATTAAGCATTGCTTCAAAGAGCTGATTGGAGGCTAGAATGTTCTTACCCCTACAGCTGCACACAAATTACCTCCTCCAAAGTTTAGCAATCCTTACCAGGAACATTGCAGAACAACAGGGCTGAGAGCCTTGGCCTTGCTTTTTCTCTGAGGCGAGTTTAAGTACACTTAAATCATCCCTGGCAGGTGTTTTTCACTTGTTCTTGAGAACATCTGATGAAGGATATTTCAAAACCTTCCTTATCCCAATTTTTTGGGGTCTCACAATTTCCCTGTAATATCCAATCTAAATTTTTCCTGATTGCTTCAGCTCACTGTTGTGCCCAATGTGCAAATCAGAGACCATCCACATGTGCTCAAAGGAAGAGGCAAATACAGCAGCTGAGGTTTGAAGGCATTGACACTCCCATCCCTGCAGATGGTGAAACACGTGGGAGATGCTGAGCAAGACAATTTCCATGGCATTTTCCCACTTCAACAAAGAAATGGGATCATTTGAGCCTCTGTGCTGCCCAATTTGCCCTTCTCTTGTGACAGCACCTCTGTACTGGGTTTTAATGTGTCCCAAACTTTGTGCCATCAAATGTTAGCGCATCAAAATTCACAGTGAGCCAGGGAAATCAGCAAAAGCTGCTGCTTTATCTCGAGAGTTGAGGCTGTAGCACTTCAAATCTTCCTTTTGCTTCACAGTTCTGCATCCTGTCATTCCTTCTGGATTCTCCCAGTGAACTCAGAAGGATTTCTGTGTATATATGGACCAACGCCAATGRTATTTGACATTAAAAAAATAATAAAAAAGATAAATTAATCTGTATGTATATCACACTTGATGGAAAGAGTTCAGTTTTGGAAATGAATTAATGACATGACATGTTAAGGTTAATAATTTTTTTCAGAAAAAAAGAGGGCATGCAAAATATGAACGTAGTTTCATCAAATAGAAACACTTTGGCTGTTCATGAAATAGAAAACAAAASAATTTCCTTTTCCTCCCAAAGACCGAACACAACCATAATTTACAATATGTATCTATATTGAAAAGTTACTTAGAAACAAATTCAAAACAGGATTAAGAATGGCAAGGACTTCCTTGCTCTAAAAGCARAAACCAGAATTTAACAGTCTCCTTTAAAAGAAATATTTGCCACAAATTTCATTGCTTTTCTCCATGAAATTCCGGAAGCCTGTAGGCACTAAAAGAACTAAAAGAATTATTAAACTAAACGTTCTGCTACCTACATCAGGAGGAAACATTGCACTGTTGTGCTTGCTCAAATCAATAGCTCTTGAAGTTGTTTGTGGGATTTTTGGATTGTGTTTTGTATAAAATGCATTTTTAAAAGGCTCTCATAAAAAAATTTGTCTTATACAAATGTGCTAGATGTGCASATTAAAGTGTTTAATGAGCTTTTTTGTTTTGTTTGGAATATTAAATTAATAACTTCAGGGCCTAGTCCACTAGGTGCACAAAGAACTCATTTGATCAGGGATTTGATCAGGAATATCGGATTCCTGGCATGTATTTGGATCCACAGCAGGATGGTTTTCATACAGATGATTTATACACTCCTATCTAATAGTAGCTGTCATTATAACAAACAAGAAAACCCAAAACCAACAAACAAAAGGAAGAAACCCAAACTCTGTTATGACACAGCAGTGGAGTCTCACACATTCATCCCATGGCAGCACTGGTGGGGACAGCAGAATTCCTGTAAAATGGCATGATCCAAACTCCACTGCATAAAAAGAGACATTTTCTCTTGTTTTACTCCATGTTGAACCATCAGCAGGAACTGGTTCAAATTTGGCCAGGCATTGGCTGTGTGAATACCATGTGTGCTCTCATTTGATTTCATTATTTGACATATTAAGGTACAGTGGGAGGGGAAAAAAAATCACAGCACGAAAAAAAAGAAAAAAATTTTACTAGATTTTTACATTTAGTAAATGGTACTTTAAACTCCATGGACATGAAAGTAGTTTTAAACTTTACCTTCGAAATTTTACTTTTTTTTTTTCAATATCTCATAGAAAAGAAACGCTCTAAGATACTGTCTCAGACCACAGAATTATTACAGAACATAAAGATTATATGCAAGGGCTTAATCCTTTTCCCAACATAGATGGTGGCCAACACCATTTTAACTCCAACAGGAGAGGGGTCAGCTGAGAATGTGCCACGTTCCTAATTGGAAATCTCCTTTGCAACAGAAAGAGCCTGGCATCCACTTTGCCTTGGCAATTTGAATTCTATCAACAACTATTCCTAGCCACAAGAGAAATATTTTTTTAGGCAATATATTTGTATAGTTTCACAAAACTATGTCAAAGAGAGATGTGTGGGTGTTTGTGTGTGTGTGTATGTATGTATGTATACATATTTATGAGCTYGGGATGATTTTCTTAAAATACTTAACTTCACTTACATTATATCTTACATTGCAAAATGTACAGACACCCAGTGTTCTTTTTAACAACATATACAGGTGGATTTATAGAGCCTTATAAAAAAGATTCCGTGATTCCAAATTAAAAACCATAGAAACGTAATCAAAAGAATGACGAGTGATTGATTTATACCTCTGATAGTACATAGCGCTCATTCGGGTAATATTGACAGCTGCATCTTTGGCATTGAGAATTCCTTACAACTTTTAGACAAAATGTTGCTGCTTACAGCTTTTTTTTTTCCTTTTTTTTTTTTTTTTCTTTTCAGTTAAACAAGAAAAACAGGATTGACCAAAATACCAATTTTGGGGAAGTACTATTAAAGGTTTATTTCTTTTTTGTTTTTTAGCAAGGATAGCTTAGGAACCCTGAATTATCTTCTCACTTTAGTGTATGGTGTAGACTGTATGAATCCATTTAAAAATCAACTAAGTTGTACCACGTTTTTCGGAAAATTATATATAATATAATATATATATATTTTATATTTATTTAGAAGCTTTGAAATAGTACAGTAAACACTTTGCAACACGGTGTATAAACTACAGAAATGTCTTTGATAATTTTGTGGGTCTTCAGATTAACAACATTTTTATGACCCACGGGTGAAAAGAACATGATCACAATCTCTCTTGTAAAGTTGGAATAGTTTGGGGAACACTTGATCACACAAAAATAATATAAAACAGTCAAGTTTAAAACAGTGATATTGCATTTATAATGCACATCTCTTTTATCTGTACGATTGGCTTTTTGTGGTGAATATAAACATCTAAAGGGCKCAGTGACATTTTGGAGAGAGAAAGATATATAGTGCTGTAAACAGGCACACACTGATCAGAGAGGCAAGATCCGTTGCCTCCGAAGTTTCTACAGTTCTACACATTTCAACTCATTTCTCAGGCCTGCTGAGAGCAATTAGGTCCTATTGTTGGCCAGGATGTCTCCAACAGCACACRAATCCTTCAGTTACACAGAACTGGATGGCCAAGATAATGAAGTTGAAAGTTGATGCTTTTTGTTGGTCGACTTTTCTTTTGTGCAAATCATGCTGCTTCAGGTAAGTCCTGTAGAAGTGACTAGCATATCCTTTTCCGTGCTGCGGGGAAAGAAAGAAAGACACTTCTGAGAGGAACAAAAATTTAAAAATAAAAAAAAATAAATAAATAAAAAAATCAGCCTCCAACAGTTCTTAGGTTTAGGATTTCTTAGAGAGTAGAGAAACAATCGAAACTTGTCACAAACTGTCACTGGAAATTCCCATGACAGCAATCAGTTTAATGTTGATTCACTTATCAGAGAAAGCCTCTTTTTGAGGCTTGAGAGCCTGAATACCAAATTTCATAGGCTGTTTTATTATTCAGCCTAACACGTCACGGCAAATATTCCAGTGTGCCTGCACAGAATCTGTATAAGGATAAGGCAAATGTTCAGACTTACAGGTTAAGCATTACTGGAATTTCACAGCCTAATTTTTCCCTAGTTCAGCTTGTTATTTAAAGCAAGATCTAGAATTCCCCCAAAGATTCAGAAGCTGRTTTTCCTTCTCTTTCAAAGTGAGCCATTATCCTCATCACCAAATGACCCTTTAGTCTGGTTTGACAGATGAAAAAAAGCGGTGCATTAGTGCTACAATTCAAATTTCAGCATTTACTGTCAGGCTGGAAATTAACTCATGTTACACGGATGAAGAAGGTCAATGCATTAGCAGAGCCATACCCTAATCCACCAGCTGCAGTAGCTGTATCACCTCAAGACACTGGCTACTTCAACTGTAATTGGGAGCAAAAGTAACAAATGATTTGTGCTAGCATTCAGCAAGACCCCAGGTTAAATTCTGATCTCAGTCACACATTAAAACAAGGAACTAACTCGCTTGCTGAAGTATTATAATTAGCATCAGCGCCGTTATTATCTGGTAAAGCTTGTAGTGATAAAATCAGGAGTTACCTCAGCTCCAAATCAAACTAAATCCCTCCCTGAAATCCACTCTGTTTCTCTGCATGAGGTTTTTACAACTGAAACAAAAAGGAATCTTAATTTTCGAATGAATTTTTTGAACCAAGGAATCCATGCACAAGTTGCATGTTGACACATAAGCACATCCAGTCTCCGTTCCATTTAACATAAATATATATATTAACYATACTTAATCCCTATATATATTCACCAGTAAATGTATGGAATCCAGCTACTGTATCACAGGGAAGTTGGATTACTTACAGGAAAATGTTACCATGGGTGTTCATCTAATCTAGTTTATCTGTGCTACAGGGTGCAGACAGAAAAATGTAAAAAACATTTCTGTAAAAGCTATCTGTTCAACATACTGWCAACTGCCAGATGTGCTGTTAAAATTAAAACATCCAATAGATGATGTTTTAAATCTTTCAATTCTGTAGTAAATTAGTAGCAGAATTAGAGAGAATTTTTAAAAGCTTCTGCAAGATGTTTTTTAAACATTGTGTTTAAGATTAATGAGATCAGAATGTTCATGATGTTTTGATGCAGTACATGATCAGATTAATCCAGTTTCTAGACATMTTTTAAAGCATCTGCTTTAATATTACAAGAAACAATTGTTCCAATAATAGCAATAGAAATAAYAAGACTTATACTGGGTCTTTAAAACTTTTCTCCCCAAAGTTCAGTCATAATTCCAGCTCTCTTGTAAATATTTAAGTGTAGTTGTCTAGATTGGTGTCTGCCACTGAGGAACCCGTGCTGCATTAGAGGCACAGCAGGATTTTGTTGGGAGAAAGAGAAACAGGGGGACAGTTGGGGTGGTCACTGCTGTCCTGCACTGCTCCTCTCTGATGTAGCACCATCCTTCAGATAATACAGAGATGGCATTACTGGCTGTGTCYGGCCTTTTGCCACGTAAATTGATGCTTTTTGAAATTTTTAATCTTCAGTTTATGTGCTTTTGTTACAAAACAATCAGGCCCTTTTACAGCAATAACTAAGTATTATGCATCAGTTTGCAGAACACTAGCATCTCTCCCCACCTAAAAAAAATTGTTGTCCCAAATCTTAAAATAATCCTCTGCCAACACATAAAATGCATTGGATTTCAAAGGCAAATTTCATCCTCTGTGTTTGTGTGGCTTTTTTTCTTGTTTTGCCTACAAATTTTTTGTGCAAGCAAATCTCTGCATGTCTATACCAGTTTCCGTCTTTTTACAGATGGGGAATATAAATCAGAGAGGTTAAATGGAAAGGAGGATGGAGTCAACTTAAAAAAGAGGGCAATGAAAGTTCTGACATCTGTTACTGGTTCTCTCTGTGTGCATGCATGTGTGCTCATAAATAAACTTTCAATAAGAAACACTAAGCCTCTCTGTATCACAATTTCTCCATCTGTAAAATGGGAATAATATTGCTTACCTATCTCCTAGAGGTGCAGGAAGGTTTAAATCACTATTCTTTATAATCCACTTTGAGATCCAGAGATGGCAAGTGCTATAGAAATGGAAGTATCAGAGTCAGTGTAAGAGCTGGAACAAGAACACCATAATTTCTGGTGCCTAATATCTCCTCTGAGATCACAGCTCTCTTTTTCATCCCTATTTCATCTCCTCTTCCAAACTATGAAATAGGTAAACAGGGAAGCTTCAAGTCTGTRTGAGTTCGGGTACTAGTCAGAAAAACAGCTTTAATAATAAGCATTCATAATTATGATAATGTAATTATACCACTTGTACATATATTCTCATACTATTTGAGGTGAACAACATGATTAATGAATCACAAGCATTACAATTAAAATCCTTAGGGTAGAGGATTTGTGCTGTGTTCACTATTGATCCTTCTCTAGCCAACTTAACAAAGATTTTGAGTGTTGCAGTATAAAAGCACTTAATGCATAAGGAATAAAAATAAAACAAAATAAATAAAGTAAAATAATAAAATAGACAAATAAAATAAATAAAAATTAAAAAATAAAAATTAAAAAATAAAAATTAAAAATTAAAAAATAAAATAAAATAAAATAAAAATAAAATACAATAAAATAAAATAAAATAAAATAAAATCTGTCAAAAATATATTAAGAGTCATTTGTCGCTCAATACACCCCTAATAAGCCTCCCATCCACAGTGAGCTATTTCTATGTAGACTGATAGGAGAAGACATGTAAAGATGCCAGTGGAAGCTGAACAGAAAAAGAAACTAAAACCACTAACATAAGAAACAGGAAAGAGAAAATAAAGTATGCAGTGATTATTCCTAGCTCATGGATCAGAAATGAACAGAAAATACCTTACAGAAAATGCAGTAAAGCTCTTGTCTCTTAAATAAATCTTCCTGTTGCGAATCACTCTCTTGCACCCAAACTTGATAAGTACTTTATAAAAATGAGTTTTAAAGGCAGGAGCATTTCCTCTTTTGGCAGAGCCCAGAAGGGATTGCCTGTGCTTGGGACACCCTCCAACTCTCTGAACCAAATTTTGCACCAGCTTAGCAGAGGTAGCTAACCTAACAGGGACAGAGAAAGGGCCCGGTGCTTCCCTCCACAGCTGGCAACCCAAGCATTGAAAAAAAACCACATCCTACACCTTTTACAACTACTGCCACTTTCCCYCTGGACTGTATTTCAAGAGCTCCATAAACTCCTGCAGCATTACTCCTGCTCTTAACAGAACAACTGCTGAGCACCCCCAGAAATGCCAACAGCCTAAAGGAACTGCTGGGTGATAAAAYCTCCCAAGAATATCAAATACCAGGCATGCTGTTGCTGTTACTGATATACTCCTGATCCCCCTTCACTTTGGAGAAAGATGACCTCAACCCCTTTCTTTTAAATCAAAGAAACCTGTGCAGCAGGGGAACAGGGGTAAAGCCAGTAGGTAAACTCTTATTTTGTTTCAGATCTAAATTCTTTAAAGTCACACAACATCCAAGCAATGTTTGTCCTTACATAGGCTCTCCCCTATGGGCTTTTATCTCCTGTGGGTCCCTGTACAACCTGTGTGCCTCACCATGCAACCACAGGGCACAGCAAACGGAGGCTGTAACTCCCTGCATTTCACTCAGAAACAGCCCAGCTATTCTGGCTTCACTTGCAGCGAGCAATAATTTTAAAAAAAAGGAGTTAATCACCTCGTATCTGTTACAGCAAGTCTGGTTTTAAATTTGCATCATTGATTTTAACTGTCTTGACA
Source organism: Malurus melanocephalus (assembly GCF_030028575.1). Taxonomy (NCBI): domain Eukaryota; kingdom Metazoa; phylum Chordata; class Aves; order Passeriformes; family Maluridae; genus Malurus; species Malurus melanocephalus. The sequence continues at coordinate 451,938 of NW_026623763.1, read as the reverse complement.
TTTTGATGGTTTGCCTTAGAGCCCACAGGTGAACTGCAGCAGGTGAAACACAGCCCTTCACTGAGTCACATCAACTCCACCAGAGCCAAAAATGGAAAATTCTACCAACCAAACAACCAACAGACTGCAAATTCACAATTCCTGCTCTACCCCAGCCCAAGCAAATAGAKATCAGGACCTAATTCCAGCGGTGGAATGTATTCTGCATGAAACAACCTGGCTGCTCCAGTTAACCTGGAGCTGAGTTTTGGATATCAGCATCCCTATTTTTTGGAAAGAGGTCAACAAGAGCACGGGAATGCAGAGTAAACTACCAGAGCTCCCTCACCCTTCGTAGTGGTGCATCCAGGTAAAGGGTGAGACACACGGCTGGGGCTGGGGCTGGGGGATGTAGGATGGGGATTACTCTGCTGCCACCCATGTTCTGTGGATAAAAAAGCATTGCAGTCACTGCAGGCATCAATTCAGTATATTTTGCAATCCATAAAGTATGCTTTTMTTTCTTTTCAAAATGATCTATTACTTAAAGAAGTTTGTTAAAGCATTGATAATAATCTTTTATGAATATTCCATCAATGGCATTATAAAAAGAGAGTGTCTTATCCAGTCTGATAAACTTTGGTACACAAATATAAAACTAGCATTTTACTCATATTATTTTCCTCATGAATTAGTTCAAAGGAAACTTCTTTCAGATTTCACRTGAAACAAGAAAACCAATTGTGAGCATCAGGTCTTCAGGCTGTGAATAAATTCGAGTAGGCCAAAAGGCAAAAGTTTTTTTTGCTGTGCTGAAACTTTTCTGGAAGCAGGCTTGATTTTAGCTAAATAAATCATCTCCACAGACCATTAAAATCTTTCTTTGAGAGTATATCTTTATTTCTGGAGCAAATATGATTATGCAAAAAAAAACCAAAAAAACCCTGTCTTTGTATAAAGAAAACTATGTAACCACATATAGTTTATTTCTCCTTTCATTAAGTGCATACATTTCCATGTCTATATTCATTTAGATCAGCTCAAGAAAGAATTTCCAGCCATGCCAAAGTGCTGCACTGACCATAATGCAGGAAGCCTGACAAATAGTGTTACCTACTCCAGGGAAAGGAGGCGAGAGGTTTGTCCTTTGTACTTAAGTCCAAAATTGCCAATTTTCTAATTTGAACATCAAGTTCTAGACCAGCAACTTACACAGATTACCATCATTTAAAAAAAATAAAATAAAATTATTGACCAAATTGCTGATTTAAATATATTGCCACTTCTTTTAGCTTCATTTCAAGACTGGAAAATACACCCTTTAAAGGTATTTGGGTATTTTTGATGTTTGGAACATGTAACTATTTTCATGTGGCAAGAGAGATGCCTGATACAAATGCTGACACATCATGACAGCCACAGAAATAATGTTTTGCTGGCGTTATTAGGTGCTCTGAGATTTATATGCTACCTGGATTTAGCTAATCCTCAGGGGAAAAAAAAAAAAGCAAAAAGCTTTTTTCAGTTCTTAAGAACAACTACCCAAGTCCCAGTTCATTTAAGCAGTGACCTTAATCAACATGTGCTTTACATCAAGCACATGACTGAGAAGGATTTTTTGAATCAAGTCCTGGATTTTGTCATCAATGTTCTGTTGCACACAAGATACTTTTATGTGCATTTGATTTTCTGTTCTAAATGCAGAGAATTTTCTTTTCCACCCCCAGCAACAGCCCAGAGGCATAGAAGATGTCAGATTTGATTTATCTCTGGTTCTGATTATTTACTACYGAAACAATGCTTTTTAGTTACTACAATTCAGCACAGAAAGTGCTAAGCTATATTCTATAATGCTCCATAAAAATACAAAAGACCATTTTCCCACAAGATACAGTGGGAATAAAGCTTCTTTGTCTTTCTGTWCAATTACAACTGTATTATCTACCTGAAAACTCTGAAGATAATACATGACATCACCGTTAAAGTCAGAGAACAGAATTTTTAATTTTGCAAGAGTTCTTATAATTACATACTGTGTTAAGACCTATTCAGTAACTCCCAAATTACTCCTGATGTATGTCAAACTTACAGCACAAGGCATATTTCTTAAGAATATTTCCAGATTTTCCTTTAGCACTTACTCTAATTGCATACAAGTTCTAGCATCAAATTCATATTCTTTGCAATTCATTATAAATTAATAACTTTGGTATTATCCTTAGTAAAACTAACATTTGATTCTTTTCTTTAATTATCTTTTTATAAAAATTGCTTATGTGTTTGTATGCAACAGTAATTTCTTCTCCTCAATCTTCTTTTTTTTTCTCTATCTCTTTTTGCTGTTTGATTGGSTTTTCCTTTCAAAATTCACCATTTTTATTGCATTCTTACAAAATCTGCAGTACACATTTCTTTAAGCTGACAAGCCTGAAGATGAACATTTCAGTTTGATGGTTAACCAATGCAGAATACACTAAAGGCCAGCTATAATGTGACTCAAAATTTTCAGTGCCCTGGGGAGAAGGGGAGGGATATGAACCATTCCTCCTAAATTGCTCCTAAGTGCCTCAGTTCCCCATAGATTCGAGGGAGAAGCAGACATGTAGATCACCATTTGGTGACCTTCACAGGTGTCTAAATTATTCATGTAGGATTTGGCCCGAAATAATTAAATTTACTTGCTCTTACRTGAGGTAACATGCTTGACAGCATTACATCAGCACCAGACAGCGAATTCCTACCCAACTTATCTTTGCCATGATGTTTATTCCAGCAATTCCCTGTCCTAGCAGGGATTGGCTGGCATTAGGACCAGGCAGGTGTGWTCCCACTCTTTTTCTGAATGTTTTATTTTCCATTTCAAAGCACACTGCTCATCACCAGCAGCACACACTCTGATTTCAGGGAGCCCTTCCCAGTTTACCAAGATAACACCCTGAAGTGTATCATGGAACCCTCTCACAAACCTTTCAAACTTCTCATTTTCAAAATCACATATTGGCTTTTTTTTTTTTTCCTATCCATAAACAAAGTTTKCCCATCACCATTCTTTGTCACTTGAGACTTACCAGAATGGAATGATTTATATCCACATTATTAAAATTTCTCAGCCATATCAAGCAATATAYAGGAGCCACAGTGTGTGATCATATTCAATCTGCTTCCAGGAGTGTCCCTGGCACCACGTCCCAGACTTGCTGGGGAAAAAAGCTGATTGACACAGGCTAAAGGCAGGCCAGAGARAGTGAGAGTGCACACCAGAACATTCCAGTGGTGGAAAGGACCCCATTTAATTCCTTAGAAGAACAGTGTGAGAACAAAGCACACAGMTCTTTATCTCAAGCAGAGCAGAAAAAATAAAAGTTATTACTGCATCTCATTTGTAAGGTGGAACTTTTTTAGATCTCAGTTCCTATCAATGGGCACAGCTGTGTGCAGCTCCATTCAATTGTCATCTAAATTCCAATTGAGCACAGATGGATGTTAAATTAAAGCCCAAACAGTCAACTCAAGGAGTCACAAAGTGACAGAATTTTACTCTGACAAAAGATGAATCCACAATATCAGCATCTATGAAATTCCTTATGAATAAAGAAAGGTTGCATTCAAGCAGTTCCATAATGGATCTTTTTCCAGGGCTGAATGCAGCCGTGATGCTGGAGGTGAAAAGATAAAGTCAGGAGATTCAGCTCACTTGCAAAACCAGGAGTCAGTCATCCTTTTACTTCTTTGGGGAATCTATTCTGCAGCCTTTAATTTACCTTTTTCATTCACATTACTTCTGACTGTAAAAATGTCATGTAAAGTAACACCCTTTACACACATGAAAAAGGTTCATGTTTATGCAAGAAATGGAGATTTACTCTTGCAACTCATACATGGGTGCAATTTTCAGAAAGGATTTAGGAATCAAGTTCTGAAAATCTGCTAACTCCGTGGCCACTATATTTTCTTCAACCAMTGAAGAYYRTTATCCTATCAAAGAAAGATATCARRTTCTRAAAATTTGCTACTCTGTGGCCACTATATTTTCTTCAACCAATGAGGACCATTATTCTATCAAAGAAAGATATCAAACTATCTCAGAAGAGTTTGGATTTTTAGTGACTCAACTTCATATCTGGTTCTTCCAACATTTCCTGAGGCATTGAAGTTAAACACTATATTTTAATTGTACCTTCTGGAAAGGTACCCACCACCTAATTTTTCCACTTTTCTGACCTCACCATACCATGCTTCTAAAACAAACACATTCACAGCTACTCCCCAGCAGCAGCCATCACACTACTAGCACGGAAATGTGGATTCTCAGTGGTTAATGCACAAACAGAGCTGTTTACAGCTTTGCCAGATCAACAGCAACACCGATCCCTACAGGGTGCTTGTCCAAACATGACAAACAAGATGCACCTTCCTCTCTTACTGGCTATTTGTTGCATCYTTTAAATGGTTTTCCCTATTTTTCCTACTTAGGTCAAGGCAAGRAAAAGTGAGAAAAAGGAAAGGAAACCCTTTGAAATTAATTCTCCAGCCCCTGACTGTCACAATGAGGAGGTTTGTGTGCTGAAGAACGGCGTTTATTTATTATGGATAGAATCTGCCTATCAAAAATAAATAACTTCAGTGCCTTTGAAAATTTTAACTGCAAACATCTCCGTGCTTCCCAGAGAGACTCGTGTCCTGAAGTGGCTAGATTACTTTTGTCATAGGATTTAAATTTATAGGACAAGAGGCATTTTGGGATTTTAAACCAGCATAGCACAGCAATSTTAAAAATTGCTCTGAAGTTTCAAGAAGTCTTTCTGCTGGATTTTTCAGTCTTCTTCACCCTCCACTGGTGAGAACACAGAAAATGGTATCCCATAATTTAAACARAAAGTCTCCACAGATGGTAAATGCACAGCACACATAAGCACTCTCAAAATTGACCTAAATGAATAAATATAGCACCAGTCAGAGATAGCTGACATACACAAGACTTCTATGCATTCYACTCAGAACTAGAAAATAAAGACTTTCACAGCTATTAGAGGAAAAGGAATAGTTGAAATTATGTATTTTTAAGACAAACAAAAATTAAAATTGTCTTTCAAATAAAACTTTTTAAAAAAACCAAAAGTTTTGTTTCTTTTCCATCACTGTAGCTGGAAAGAGCTTTAGAGTAATCTAAAATAAAAGATATGCAAACCTAAAGGTGGACAAAATTTTTAATCAGTATTTAGTACAGTACTGGGTACTGTTAATTCTGTCTAAGACCACAGTTACATAAAAAGATTGAAGCAAATACTATTTAAATATAAGAGCTAATATCTATGCTTTAAAATTAAAARAAGAATGCTTATTTTGCTCTCTTATATTCATTATTTCCATAAAATTTGATTAAAATAATTTAATTTATAGGTTTTATTGAGCTACAGCCAAGTTATCTTTGCACATTTATATATTCCTTTCTAATTTGKCTTAGTGAACTATCCATTTCCTTTCTCCTGCTGCAATAATGCTCTGGAAGAGTTCTTCCCTTGAGCAGGAGCTGCATGAGGAATACATTCTGAGGAACGCAAACCAGTCGTGAATGTAAGATAAAAATACCTTTCAGAAGTTATGCAATAAACACTGAACCCTTAAATCATCAGAAGTGGTTTATTTGAGATCACAAACTCTACAGTCATGAGTAAAAATACATCACAGCCCTGCTTTCCCTCAGTTTATATTTTAATTGGCACATGTGTTTATTTCAGGGGTGGGAGGGTTTTTGTGAGATTTATTTACCCAACAGAGATGATGCATCTGAAGCAGCAAACTTGAGGTATAAGCAAATAAATCTCAGCATTTCACACACAGCAAAAATGGGAATGCTCTACTAGAACTTTTGAGAAAAGTTTTCCACTAGGTTTCTTAGCATTATTGGATGGTGGCCTTTCAGCTGAGTCTCCATTTCTGCTGAGAAATTTTGCACAGGTAAAATCAGTCTCATTTGTGCAGAAATCAGAGTCGTATCCTGTCCCAGGGATAAATACCTGAATATAAGTAAAGAGTTTCACTGTGGCAGGATAGCCACATAATTTTAATGTTCTTTTTGAGCACAAAAYTRTCCTGTTCACAAAGGAACAACTCTYGGACTGARCAYATAAAACTTGTTTATTCATGCCAATAAAAACTTTGTTTCAGTATAACTTTTTTTAAATCCAGTGTTACAATGTTTTCTTCTTACTCCAAGAACTGCAATATGTATGTGCAATTTATTGGTGCTAATTTCTTTGGTTTCACTACTGAGCCTCTTTACTTCAAATCTGAGTGAAAATCACAGATTGAATTAAAAAACTATTAATGGAGGGATYAGACAGCTCACAAATTTGTACCTGATTTATATTAGAAATCACATCAGCTAATTTTAAAAGTAAAAATGCAGACAGGCCTCATTTTTAAAAATTAATCARGTGTCCTATTCAAAATAGGTGTTATTGATGTTTATGCAAATAGAATGCATCACAGCTGTGATCAAACTGTCCAAATAATTTCCATTAACTAGATGTAACTAAACAAATAAAAAACGAAAAAGAATTACTCTTCTATCATATTGACTGTACCAAAGTGCAATTCCTTTCTCTTTTTCTTTTTTTTTTTTTTTGAAAGTTGTTTCAAGACACTAAAGACTTCTTGCTTAAAACATCTTTTCAAATATTTATGTCAAACATCAGCAGAAAATGTTGTGCTACAAAACCTGGCATACAGAATTGGGCCTTTATGATCCTAACTAGATCAAAATACACAATAAATATTTACATGCACTTTTTTTAATCCTTTGAAAAATAATCAAAGGATTGTGAGGCACTTCTTGTCCTGGTATAAAYACACGAGCATTTTTCTCCTCTAGGTCATTTATTCTAATCTAATTCAGGGAGATGGATAATGATTGTAAGCTGAACTGTGCTCTGTCGTAAATTATTTTAAATAAAATAATGGTCTAATTCCTAAAGATTCAACTGTGAAACGACTTTTGAAAACTTTTAAATTTAATCTGCAAACCAACTTGACTTGGATTGACCAAGCTGAGCAGGTGACAAATATTTTGTAGAAGGAAGAGGTCAGATTTCAGGTGTACTTTCACAGAAACAGGGGGACTTGTGCTCAGGCCAAATCGTGTTCAGACCTTCATGGTGCCTCTGCTGCACAGGGAATCAGTGGTGATCCAGGAGGAGCAGCAGAGGCATGGAATGAGGCCAAACTTACATTAAATTTCTTTGGATGACACCAAAAAGTCTCATCYAAATCATCAGACTCAGCAAATCCAGAACTATGGCATCTATCAAGGAGAGACCTGATGTTTATAAATCATGCCACACTAATCAAAATGTCCAAAGAAAGGGATTTTTTCCCCCCTTTCCAATCATCTTGCTTAGACACCTTTCTCTTAGGAAAAGAGACCAGCTTTTTTATCCTCTGTGTGCTACCTAACATGATAAAATCCTGATTCATACATAAAATATGTTGATGGTGTTGGCAATAATTGCCATGATAATGATAGARTTTCATCAGTGAGGATGAAAATCCTTGAGTGTATGCAGAAAGTGTTGCAGAGTTAACTAGGGGGGCTACTTTAGAACAAAATTATTATTMCAGAATGTATAAACACTGTTATTTCATGCTGGAAATGGTGCCCTTACGTAGCATATTTTAACTTACTTTCGAAGTAGATTACAAATTGTCAAAGTTTTTTTTTAAAGCAAAGTTAGCATTTCCACATAGAAAATTAAGGTTTATGGTAATTTTTGTCATGTTTTGCATATCAAAAAAATCCTAACCTTTTAATAGGAAGAAAGTTATTCTATAACTAATGTCAGTATGAAACTTCAGGAARGCTCCAAAGCCTTATAAAAGAATTGCCCATCTAGAGTGAACCACAATTATATTTAAAAAATGAAAGCCATTTCTATCAATTATAGACCAAAACACTCCCAAGATGGATTTAATGGTGCTGTTTCCACTGTTACCATCTCAGGACTTTGTTCAAAGCATCAGAAATAGAGGGGAATCAAACAGATCAGGTATTAATTGCAAAGATAGTGTCTCTTATATATCCCACAGAATGTGGTCCAACAGAGTTTGAATCCTGGATTATAGTTTTGCTAACTACAGCAATATTACGTATAAAAATAATGGCTCATATAACAACCACTGAATGAAAAACTAGCTAGAAATGTTTAGAATCAGAAATAAAAGGAGTTCTTTAAAAGCTACATTTTATTTTCCTCACCATTATTTCACTTATTTTCTCCAGTCAAGTTCAGGCTCTCTTTCATGTTTTTTGAACATTCAAATCATGATGAAAAGTTCTTTACTGTCTTCAGAAAAGCAGTGTTCAAACCATGCGGATGAATTAGAAGTAGTAAGTGTTAGTTACACAGCAAGAAGAGTGTGTCTAAGTTAGGAGAATCCCGGAGTYACTCTTTGAGAAAACTACTTTCAAAAATGTGCTGATCCCACCACAATTTTGTAACTTGTACTCACAGAAATTACGCAAAACTTACATAAAAAATACATTCTTCGAAGTATGTTATTTGAGGATATAGAAATTTACTCACAGTATATTTGGTCCTGAATATTACATAGAATATATATGTTTATGTGGAAAATGCTGTCTCAGTAAGTCCAGTGGCTTAGAGCAGCAAAGTGAAAATTTGATGATGGAATACAAAGAAACCCTGTCATGTATGATGATTTACATATTTTGCTACATTACAATTTGTAGTATGTTTTCACTTATCCAAAGCAATGATCTAAACCTCCAACCACAACGAACCAAATACCCAAATTCCCACTCTATTAAGCCTTCAGTTTCAATCATGCTGCACAAGTTCATCASGTTACTGCATCATTTGTGTCAAATTGGAGTAATTTTATAAGATGTGTGGGATCTGATCAGTTTGTGACCCCGCTGCCCTTCAGCTGTTTTTTCAGCCTTGCTGCTCTCCTGTTGTWGAGCACAGCAAAAGCAAGGGTGCASCTCARCTTCTCTGTTTCCATGCAGCCTCCTTCCCTTCTCGTCCCCATCACAGCTTGTCTACATTAATTAGTACAAAGCTTTTGATACGACTTTGCACAGTTATTTTCAGCATTGTTGCTGTTATGCCATGTGTTTCTACGGGATGCATAGACTGTCTAGAGGAACACACTGACAWGATCTGAGGAGGGGTTTTGTAACACTTCTTTGGTGTATTTTCAACTCAATTCCTTTTTTTTTTGTTTTACAACCTGGTGTTTTATTTCCCTCCTGCTGGCTTTGTACACTGGAGGAAACTTCTCAGGGAATTATTCCATGAGTTGTTTTTTTTGTTTGTTTGTTTGTTTTTTGTTTTGTTCCAGGACAAATTCAAATTTCTCAGGATAATATACATCACCTTTTTCATTTATCTTTTCCAGGGTTTGCACTGAACACACCCATTGGAACACAGTGCAGGAATCCCAGAGGAGACACCTTCCTCTGGCACTGTGAAAGCTCACCTGCAAACACCACCCCGTTTCTGATGGCTGTTTCTAGATAATTAATTTTTTTTAAAGCATAAATGCTTGGGGAACTCTGCCCTGCTGAAATGGTCCATTTATCCTTATGATTTTACTCTCTCAGGCACCGAGTCTGGTAATGCTTTGCCCTACAACAACACTTGATTACTTTAGGAGCTTCTTGTACTACACAGAAGTTGTGCTAAAGGGTTTTTTTTTGTTGGTTTTTTTTTTGGTTTTTTTGAGTTTTTTTTGACAGTTCAAATACATTCTATTGATTAATTCTCACTCACTCTATCAAAACTCTAATAGATTGACAATCTTTCTGTATTACTTTTCTGGACAGAAGCCAACCAACTTGTTCCTAAAACCCCTGAATTACAGATGTATGCCCTATGCTGAGGCTTCTCCCTAATTTACACAATTTTCTAATACATTTTTAAATTATAAACACAACTTCCTACATTCTTTGGTTACTAGGTCTTGTTAGAAGCTGAAAATTAAAGAAATACATAATCCACCAATTCCTTTCTACTTGTTTTAGCCAATTTTTCAACAACATCCCCTTCCACTTCTCACACATTTATTTTAAAGGGATAAGTGCCTTCCTAGACACATCTGTCTCTCTCGGTCCATCTTCAGGTAAACACAAATGTGAAGAAGCAGTTTAGAATCTCTGCCACATCCTTGTCCTCTCTGACTGCAGTTCAAGAGACCCAACAATTCTCTCCTGGTTTCTACACCTGACATCTTAAAAGTTGTCTACACTGTTTGTATGCTTTTGGCTATTTGCTCTAAGGCATCCCTCTTATGTTCACTAATTGCCACCTTAAAACTCACTTATTAGAGTTTATCCTTTTCTCTGATCATTTTGGTTTAGAATATTTCTTTCTTTTTAAGACACCAATTAAGTTCAAACAGTTTTTGCATTCTGCAAGACTGTTTTTATTCTTTGCTACTCATTTTTCATGGGACCATTTTCATATACGCTACAATTTTTTTGCTTAATATGAGAGCTCTGTTTCATACACTTTAATTACTTCTTGTAAAAAAAAACCCACTGACAAACTGATTTTGACATGGTCTTCTATGTTAAGAAGTAGAATTCAATTTTATTTTTAATTGCAATTACCCAGTGAATCAACTAAGGTTCCATCTTGAATCAATTTCCTCTTATATATTTGTCTTGCTTTAATCATTTAATACAACATTAGTAATAAATTATTTACACATTGCTACAACTATTGTGATCACTTTCTTTTTGTTTATCCTGCTCTTTGCCATACAATTATAATCTAAAATAAAGAAAATATCAAACCAGAGAAGCATTACTCTTGTTTAGCAGAAATTTTAGCTTTGAGGTTCAGGGGAAAAAAGCAAAACTTAATCTGGATTCTCAAGTGTGGATTAAGTAATACCACTCATTTATATTGATTACTTCTGACATTTTATTTCCCATTATTTATGCTCTAGCACCAGAAAAGTGTTAAAATGTAAATCAGTGTCCCTATGCAAAGACATTGTTTAACAAAACTATAAAATTTAAAATCCCTATACTATCAATAAAATAAGCATGTCATTGCTATTTGAAATAAAACTCCTAGGCCTAGAACAAACCAGAACAGAACTACCACTGTGTTGTCACCAGATAATCATCACTGCAGCATCCACACTGCACCAGAACTTGGATGTGATTAGACCATCTAATGATGCTACCAAACTCGTTAAATTTATAASAGAGGTGACAGTGATGAAATCAGTACTGCTAGATTGTGGCTCAGTGGCAAAGAATATTTCATAGTATTAAATTATGGAAGATGAGCCCAGGAAAGACTGAAAGTTTTTAGGCAGTACTGAAATTTCACTGGTCTTTAGAATATGAGCGGATGATTGGCACATGACATTTTAGCCCACACAAAGCACTGATTGTCTCGGGACAAGTTTTGTAGAGATGGCTTTCACATATCAGAACTGGTAGTCAAATTTAAAGTTGTCAGTGAAGTAAATCTAAAGAGTAAAGTGACAAAAAGGCCTCTCCTGAATGAATGAAAACACCAGGAAAGCTAATTAAGAAGGGAGAACTGAGCTGTCTGTGCTGAGAATGATCTGGAGCARAGATCTTCACATATCAGGACTGCCAGCACACCACGTCATAGAACAAATAAATGCTTTAGGAAAATAAATAAATTAAGACCATTCAGAGAGATACTTTTTTCTTTTACCCTCACTCTGCTGTCCTAAAAGACCTCTGTTGCTTTTAAAAGGGTCGATATTGCAGTGTTAATGTCTTTGGCTTATTTGGATGAGATAAACATCAGAAATTCTTGAAGTCAAGGAAATTACAGTCTCTAATAAAATCGAGAATGCAACTAAATAGAATGAAAAGATGTACTAGATCAAAGTGCTACTCAAGGGTTCTACAGCTGGCTCAGACTCCAAAAGGAATTATGAAGGTCTTTTTGAGATCTATCACACTTTTTAATGCCGCATAACCATGTTAGTCAAAAGGAGGCAAGATTTTGGAAGGAGACAGAAGGCACAGAGGGGCACTGACAAGAGTCAATACTATGTAGGCTGAAAAGTGATCAGACTGAAGACAAAATGCTTCCTCTTCTTCCTTCCAAACMCTTAAATGATGCAAAGAGCTACTTCAAAATAATAGACATGCTGTTTAATCACAGGATACCTCTTAGTTACAAAAAGAAGCTCCTAGGACTGTCCTCTGGATTTAACTCTAGTCTTAGAAAACATTAGCCTGTCAACATCAATGTTTAAACCACTTATCCAAGAAAATTCTGAAAATAATCCAGCATCAGAAAACAAAATTGAGCAACTCCCCCACTAATATTAGCTGACACTTTTTTTGTTGACAATGAAGTCACACTAAAAACAGTCCAGATTCTATCTTTTTTTAAAAAGCATTGAACAATGCCTTCTTGAATGGTATCTGAATCCAAGAGAAGCCATTTCCCCCCACCCCCATTCCTAAAATTGTGCCTGCATTATTCCTAGCACAAATAGCAGAAAGAGCTGATTTTTATTCCCACAAAGGGAAGGCTTCCACGAGGCTTTGTGAACAGTACTTACTCAAATATGGTGGTTTGTAAGGCGCTCGTGTATTAGACAGCAGTCCATCGAAYTCCTTCCTTTCCAGACTGTTGTGAAGGGCCTTCTCTTTGCCRAAGGTGGAGAAGGACCTTTCTGCCCCAGGCTGGGCTTCTGGTGTTTCAAACACTTCAGTGTCTGGAACGGAGTCCATGCCAGGTACGTGCAGATTGCTGCGGTAATCTGCAGCTTGGCGTCCATCGGCTGGGACGAAGGAAGGCATCCAGCACCGATCCGAGTGGCCCAGTGCTTTACATTCCTCTGTGCAGTTGGAGAAGAGATCCATGCCTGCCAGCACCAAAGAAAAAAAAACTGCAGATATAAGCCTCAGCATCGTGAATGGCTGCTGACAGACACGAAAGATTACGCCAAGGAAAGAGAAGTGGACAGAGAAATGTCGTGAGAACTTCTTCCACTAGTTTCTCTTCCTCAACAACACCACAAAAAAAAATCTGGTTTTCCTCTCTTCAGAAGTCAAAGACACCCTTTAAAAAGTGTAACTAAATGCCAGAATGTCTCTCACACCCACAAAAATACCACAAGAAGAAGAGTCTTGGTGTTTCTATCTCACAAAACCACTTGGAGAGGTCMCTGTTTGTAACCCACTCACTCAAGGTTTGATTCTGCTTGTAGGTTGATGTCTGTAGCTCACCGGTTGAAAGTAATTAACAACATGAAGGAATTGTTTCCACATAAATGCATCTCTGACCAAAGAAATTAAATGTCTGGATTGAGAAATCACAGGTTTCATTCATGAAATTAAACATTAACGAGTCCTATAAAGGAACTGCCTGTGCATACGCTGGTATATGGATGGATCCCACTGATATTAAAAGCAGATGTTACAAAGTAAGGAATTGAGCTTTCGAGTGATCAGGAGAGCTTATTTAATCAATTGTTACATCACCCTTTCAGAGGCAGTTTTAATTGCAACTGCAGCAGTCCTTAMTATCATCAAGTCATCCAAAAAATGGGACATTATAATTATAATATTTCCCTACAATAAAATACCACAATCAGCAGCACAAAGRTACTGTAGTCCAGTGTGATGTGGCTGTGGATACCATGGAAAAAAATGTTAATGCTTCTCCTGTATAAGCAAACAACTGTCCGTGCCAACGCAAAACTGTTTGCTTACAAATCCTTTAATGCTATTAAGATCTCGAATGACAAGCTACGCTGCTTTTGACTACTTTCAGATCAGCCTTCCAAAGGAATATTTCCTGGCTATGAGTCACTAAATCGTTGGGATTATACTTGTTTGGAGAGGAATGGTGTATGAGATCACAGGGATAGAGTAAAATAAACACCGGTGCCTCCAAGCTGGTTTGTCCTGCTTTTGGGTGGGATAGAGTTCATTTTCTTCCTGGTAGCTGGTACAGTGCTGTTGTGGGTTTAATGTGAGAACAATGTTGGTAAGGCACTGATGTTTCAGTAGTTGCGTAGTGGTGCCTACACAAAATCAGGGACATTTTAGCGTCCTGTGCTCTGATAGGGAGGAAATGCACAAAAAGCTGGGAGGGAGCAGGGCCAGGATAGATGATGTGATCTGGCCAAAGGGATACTCCACACCACAGAGCACTGTGCCCGCTACATAAACTGGGAGAGTTGGCAGKGAGGGGCCAATCRCTGCTCAGGACAGGGCTGAGCATCSATCAAAGAGTGGTGATCAATTGCAGTGTGCATCATTTCTGTCTTCAGTTTCATTCCACTCTCTTTCTCCTTTTTGTTGCTATCATTATTACTGTGTTTACTTTCTTTTAATTATTTAACTATTATTATCTCAGCCCAGAAGTTTTGCTTTTTTCTGACTCTGATCCCCATCCCACTGGGCCTAGGAGAGTGAGCAAGCAACTGTGTGGTGCTTAGGTGCTGTTTGGGTTAAACTGATACCATTTTCAACATCAAACAGAAAAGGAGAGCACAAAAAAAAACTCCTTTTCTTGTATGCATAAAGAGAACTGAGTGTCTTAGGTGTATGTCAAAACTGAACTAAATCTGTTATAGACACTAAATTTACAAGTATTTCATTAGAATTACAAAAAAAATGGCACTGCTTTTAACAGAAATAGAAAAAAAATTGAACAGCTGTAATATAGGAGAAAAGGACACGGTTTTAAGCTGWGCCAGGAGAGTTTTAGGTTGGACATTAGGAGGAATTTCTTCACAGACTGAGCACCCTTTATGGTACTTAGGGCCATGGTCAGGGTGACAAGGCAGTATCAGGGCATAGGTTGGACTCAATGATTCCCAAGGTCTTTTCCAACCTAGCTCATTCTGTGATTCTGTAATAATAATAAGATTCATGTAATGTAGCTCATTTACCAGCCAACACTGTAAAGAACTGGATTAGCCTGATCTCCAGTGTGAGGATTAGTATTAAGAATTCTACCACAGTTTTGAACTATAATTTGAATTATATTAATAATATTTATGTAATATCTCACACTACAAAAAAACAATCTCTTCAGAAAGGAACAATGATTATGAGCCATCAACAAGTGCTTGAGTATGAAAGGCAATCATTTAAACAGAAAAAAACCCATGAAGAAATGAAAAATAAAAGCTTTTTATCTCAGATTAATCTCACTTTATAATGACTTTTTAATTTTAAATTAAGCAATATACARTGTCAGGTCCAGTTTAGATTAGAAGCTTGCCTTGATAATTGGCATGCAGAAGTCTGAAAATAAATTTCTGATCAGTGAACTGTTGAAGAATGCAAATACGAACTGCAGAGATGCTAAAGGAATCAGATGAAGATCATCAGGCAAGGAGAAAAACAGTACAGATATAAATTCTGTAGTGGTATTAGCTATCAAAAACTGAAAAGAAATATTTAGATTCAGGCTTCCCAGAAAGACATTAGTATCTAACAATGTTCATAAAACCATGTGTGTGTGTTTATCTTACGTATTGAAATATCTAAAGAAAAATATCTCTTATGCAAGAAAAGACACATTTTATGAATGTAACTTTTTGCCTTTCCAGAGATTTAAGGGACAATAAACATGAAATGGTTATTTCAATTTGCAGACTYCTGGGCAAAGCTACATGAAAAAAACAAATAGCCCTGCATTAAATAGGGAAATGATTACAGTTCCATATTGCTGATAGTGGATCAGTGGCCATATTTATTCAACCCTTCCTGAAACACAGCAGGAAAAAGAAAAACTTCAGGCTAAATATTAAGTTATATTCTTTAGTCTGTGGGGAGGGAGAGATTAGATATATATTGGTTTAAGTATATATATTTTAATACACATTCTCTTCTTCCTTTCATGGACCTTTAGTTCACCTGGAAAATARCCCTCCATTTTACTATTTTGTTCTCACATCAGCTGCTAAACTGCAAAATGTCTCTATCCAAATCTTTTTTTGTTCCCTTTTGAATACTGTTTGTCTACTGCAGTGCACTGAGTAGTATTATATAACAGCTTATTACAAAAGGGATGTTATAGCCTCTATAAATCAGGATTTTGAATAAACAAGGTAATGAATGCAGGGGATATAAAATGTAAGCTTGTACTGCTAACTTTTTGCCCCTTCAAGAYGAGAATTTTTAAAATGAAAAGAAAAATTCATAGACATCTGAATTTAAATGTACACTGCTGGAACATATAGCTRAATGTAAATGCTTGTTTAGAATGGGAACAGAATGTTCAGAGAGGCAAGAGTTAGGAATTGTTCCAGCTTGAACCATYCACAACAGTCCTGAGGAGTTTAAGAGGTGTAGAACCAAGCCCTTGGGTTTAGTATTTTGACAGAAAAGAAATTCAAATTAGCAACCCATTTTCAAAATCCCTGGGCAGCCATGCAATTTACACTGCCTATGGTATGAATGCTGGCTATTCTTCCTCCACCCTTTTCCTGTGGGTCACAGTATAGAATTTTCTATGCTATTTCCAATTGAAATGCATTTAACATGGGGCTGGGGATGGGTAAAGGCTSTTTGCTGCTTTCCAAGAAGGAAGGACACATCATGGTAAAGAAGTGAGACACTCAGCACAGAACTCCTTCATACACCAAGAATCTTGATTTATAACTAAAAGAAATGCTCAGCAGTATAACACTTCCATCTCATCTCCCTCATAAATCTGGTTTTATATACATATATATATAAGATCCTTCTGAACTAAACTATCCATCATAATTACAAACCCACATTAAAGAAAAATGCCTTGCATTTTTCACTTAGTTATCCCCATTAGATCTTGCACACAGATAAACTGAGATTTTAAAGGTGACTCTGGGTTATGAATTTCAAATACCCTTTGAGGACACAGCACAGTGAGGCTCTGATAAGCATTGCACTATTCCAAATGCAGGGAACAACTCATGGCAAAGGCTCATCCTATTTGTTCAGGTCTTAGTACCACGTGGGAAATATGAGCTCTCCCACAAACTTAACTTKGCACATTTTGAAGGAAAACAAACCCCTGCCCCTCTCTCAAAAGCTGCCAAAAACTAGGAGAGTTGTTAATTAAGTTCACTATCTGAATTACCTGAGCTCRGGTGCTTTGAACCAGATACTTGGCAGCACTGCATTTTGGAAGCATATTCCCAATTTGCTTCCTTTTCGTATTTCAGAAGGAGAAAAATCAAAATTTCTCTGTGAGTTTTAATTGGTTTGAAAGACAGTTTTGGTCAAAGCAAACATTAAGCCTAAACCCATTTTTAAATCATGTCCTTTCTTAATTTAATTAATGAAGGAGATCTGTACACCAAGCCTTTAGAGCAACAAGTGAACATGTTCATATACATTACTGAGCAAATGAAGTAATAAAAAATAAAGACAAAAATTAAATGCTGGCAAAGTATTTTTTACAATACCATTATTGGGAGAGGTTTTTCTCCAACATTTTATTTTTTTTTCAGAACCTTGCCTTTTATTTGTAACTAAATGACATTGCATTTTCTTCTCTGGCTAGTTAGATGTGAGATAGGTGTGATGTAGGGAACCAGGCTTCCTTTTCAGAGCTCCCTTCCCAGAACAACTATCCATTTGGTTAGATTATCACTGAGTAAGTTACTCATTTCCCCATGATTCATGTTTTGTGTTGGTAAATAAGGATAATGATGATAACCTACTTTGTAGAAGACTTTATCTACTGAAGAATTGGACTTTATGARATAGAGTTATTATCACTCTTTCTTGCTAAGTAATTGGTGTGCTGCCATGTATAAAACTGACTTCATCTGYATCAGAACATGAATAAAGACTCAAATATCTTCAACATTCAGCTCTTCCAAATCTCAACTTCAAAGCCTTATCTGGACCACTGAGATGTGAACATTATTAAACATGCAGGCCAAGGAAGAGGAGGGAAAAAAAAAAAGAAAAAAAAAATAAAAAAAATGGAATAGAAATAGCCCTTAACTTGAGTCAAAGCACTTTCCTAAGCCATTTTCATGTTCACTCTCACTTCATCTGATAGACTTTTTGCCCAAGTGATCTTCAAAACAGGATTTAGCTGTCAGTCTGCATAGGCTCAGAAGAAATGCTG
The DNA here is from genome assembly GCF_030028575.1 of Malurus melanocephalus. Classification (NCBI taxonomy): domain Eukaryota; kingdom Metazoa; phylum Chordata; class Aves; order Passeriformes; family Maluridae; genus Malurus; species Malurus melanocephalus. The sequence goes on along the minus strand of NW_026623763.1, from coordinate 433,846 downwards.
GTTTTCTCTGTCCCTTTATCACTAAAATTCTTCTGATTTCTCTTACTCTTTTCCTTATGGCCACTGCAATACTGCAGCTCCTCTGCAATAATGAACCCTCTTGGCATTCATTTAATCTGTGCTGAAAAGGTGTGAGCCAAAGTTTCACTCTGTGCCTTTCTATCATACCTTTATCAGTTCCCTTCATAAAACCCGCTGGTGGAAGCCCAATTTCAGCTTTCACCAGTGTAAACTGTCCAAAAACAGATCAAAAAAGCTGATGCCTTTGGTAGTATATACATGGTAGAGCATCTGCTTGGCTTCCCATCTTGGGCATTCCTTCCTGAAGTGCCTGAGACACCGTGCCAATTCCATGAAAAAAAAGGGGAATACCGTGAAGGACTCTGCTTGGAAAAGCCAAGTAGCTGGGGAACAACCAACCATATGAAATCAGCTGATGGCACCAGTCCAAATCTTACAGGACAGGTGTCTAATCATACTATTTAAATGTACACACATGCAGAGTATTAATTGGCACCCAAGCTGGCAGTTTCACAAGGGAGGCCAAGAATTTAATCAACCATGGGAAATAAACTAACCTCATGCTTGAGAACGGCTCCTACAGAGCAGGGCTGAAATTCAGTGTGTTAATAAGAGGTAGAAGCCTTGTGTGAGTTGCATTTGTTCTATAACAAGTAGCAGCTTTTATCTCACCAATTTTCCAAGAGCACAAGTCATTAGAACTTAGGGCTTGAAAAACACCTCCTCTGTTTGCCAGAATTTTCCTGCTCTTCTTCACCTTTGCAAAGTCATTTTTTTCAAAAAACCCCCAGTCAATGAAATAACTATTCAATCCACAAAAATTAGCATCCCACTGCTTGCCATTCTCTCCCAAAAGCAGATGACAGCACTTTAGTACTTCRTCAATGTTAAGGTAGGCAAGAATATGGATAATTATGAGGCATTCATCTGGTCCTTTAATGGGAAAAATATTAATCCCTTGAATACAYTTCAGCACATTTAAAACATGATTAAATCCCTAGTAAGAAAACATATTTTGTGGAAAGGTGAGCTAGGATCTTATTTCAAAACCCAAGGAAACATTTTGTGACGGGTAGAACAGCATAGTTCAGAATTCCCACTAAATAATTGTGCAAGATGAAGCTGTGGCAGTGTGACAGAACTTCATCCTGAATGTTTTCCTTCCCAGTCAATAACTGACCACAACACCCACTTTGGATAGCAATGGACTACTACAGGATAGCTACTTGTGTGCCACAGGATTGCTCACTTGCGTAGAAGTCATGTACAGAACCATAAAAAGATGTTTTGCCAGCAGAACATGATGCTGACTAAAGCTGGTGGGGAACGAATTTTGTCTGTCAATGTGAATTACCTACDAAATATTTTTAGATGCTTTTGAAAACAAAGAAGATGCTGCATAGTATCAGATAGCATCTTGGAAAAAAAAACCAAAACAAAAAAAAAAAACAAAAAACCTCAAAACTGCTGCCATGTTATCATTCAGTGTGTTTTCCTTCACTAATTTAGAAATAACTGATCACAGATCATCAGAATCACCAGAAGAACTGAGAAGACATTCCCTCTATATTTCCTGCAGCCATTTGAGGTCAAACAAGATTTATGCTCCTTTTTTCCCCATAAAATTCACCACCAAAAGCTAATAGCAAGAGTGAAGTTCTTATGTCAAAATATCTTGTCATCACTGAGGTAAAAGGGCACRTTTTTTCCATCAAGACAGTATGATTCAGGCCAAAACTTACAGAAAAAAAAAAGTATATAATATATATGTAGAAGATTAAAGCCATTTCGACAGAGATTTCTATTAAAATATTTATTTGGGACTAGCATTAAAAAAGTACTGCATGCAAATTATTCTCAAATCTTAGCACCAGTATATGAAACTGGTGTATTCTGAGTTTTCAGTTCAAACTACTAATTGTGWGTAGACCAAGCYTAATTGTCAGCTTTCATTACTTGCTATGTGATCACAACTGAAGACACAGAAGTTCATAAATCACATCAGATTCTTAAATCATTTCAAATCATATAAGAATCTGATGTGATTTGTGAGCTTCTGAGTATTCTGAGTTTTCGTTTCAAACTATTAATTGTGAGTAGACCAAGCCTAATTGTCAGCTTTCATTACTTCCTATGTCATTACCATTGAAGACAAGAAGTTCACAAATCACATCAGATTCTTAAATGATGTGAAATTATTTTAAAGTACATAATAGTTTTTTTCCACCATTATTTCATGACATAGAAATGAAGAATTTATCCCACTAAGGATCAATGCCAAATATGACAAGTATTCATRGTGTACTTTTAAAATGGAGGGAAAGAATAAAGAACAGAGGCACAACAATAACAGCACAGAATGCATCTAAAAGAAAATAGCTTTCAGTTGATGTGCAACTATATGATTACATTCCCACCATCAGTCAAATCCAGCCCCTTCTGCAGATGTTTATTCTTTTCTCTCCTGTTTGGTTATTATGGTTCATTATGTTGAGGGACTAAGCTGATTGAAATGTTCATGGAGATGACTGCTGCAGTAAAATGCGTAAAAGAGGGAAAAAAAAAAAAAAAAAACAGGAATGCAGGGAGGGCAGGAGGAGAGGGAGCTTTTTATAACTCAGTAGCACTGATTGCTGCATCAGAAACAGTGCAAAAGAAAGGGTGGGGGGAGGCTAAATACATGGCTTTTTCGAACAATAATAAATCATACGCCATATATAGGCCAAAAATGAAAGAGGCTCTGTGTTCAGATGTAAACTTCTGGCAAGACCTGGTTTGTTGTCAGGTTCCCAGACACAAAATAGACACTCTGTTCACTTAGCATGAAGCCCTGCAAGAAGCAGGGAKCTCCAGAGACTCTTGGCTCTTCTCAAGTCTCATTAGGTCTGCATATTAATGACTTGCAGCAATAGAAAGAGGCCCTGTGGCAGCCTCCTCTTCCCCTGGTGCCTGGGTTTCCCATCGTTAAGGGCACAGTGACTGCAGCAGCAAGAAAATAGGGGACATTAACAGAGCAGGAGGGTGAGGCAGCAGTGACACCCTGCCCTGGTGTCTTCTAAGGCAGGGGTCGCAAAAAGAAGTAAAAAAAAAAAAAAAAGACAAGTGACAATATTTTGTATGACACAATTGTAGCAAATCTTTATATGTGACAGAGCACAAAGGCAACTATGGGAAAAAAACCCACTGTGTTGAACAAAGATGCACCAGACCTGTGGAGGCTGTGGTAGGAAAGAAAGCCCAGCATTTGTAGTGAAAATGCAGCACGAGGGTGAGTGTGAATTCTAATGCACAGGCTCTGAACAAATGTTCCTTTCAGAAGCAAACTGACAGTATGAGAAYTAAGACAGCAAGCCCTACATATGGGATAACACTGCAATGTGTGTATTTTCTAAGGGATTCACAGTCTCTTAAAGCCTTCCTTTCCTCTGTCAAGAAAATGTATTTAAAAAYACCTTATTAACATGGAGACCACTGGCACTATATGCTGCCTCAATTTGAATTAAAACTCAATCCTCCAAAAATGCTAAGGTATTACACATTCAGAGCACCCAGTGTGTCTCCACTGATCCTCAGCAAAAAAAAAAAAAAAAAAAAAAAAACACAGTCTGGCTGTCATTCATTCACTGGGTTCATTCTTTCCCTTGGGAACTCCCCCTTCACTTCCCATTGCCATGCCAGCTGAAGTGCCTACTAAACAAAATTGCTTAAAGCTTTGAAATGCTCTAAATCTGCCATAGGAAAAAATGTGCTATAAAACATACCAACAACTTTGTTTTAATGCACAGGAAGTTTTGCTACAGTGAATGACGCAGTGTAACAGACCAATCCCCACCCCCAACCAAATGAATAAAATAAACTGCCCCATGACAAAAAGAGGTTCAAATTTGCCTCCTTGTCCAGGTAACTGTAGCAGCAAGCTGACTTAAACCCAGCCTGCCACACAAGATGCTCACCTTATTTACACCTCTCTTGTATTATATTCCTATAAGTAACTCCTTCTAGTCTCCCTACTTAAAGATCCACTATTTCCATTCTCTTATCAGACTTACCAGAGGATTGACCTCGATTAGTGGCATCATGATCACTGTCTCCTTGCTCACTGTCTCCATGACCACTGTCCTTAGAGCTTACTATGTCTGCTTCCTGGAATGCAGAACTAGACACAGAAACATCTTTACATTAGAATAAACATGAAAGAGGAACTCATAAAACATTCTTCCGCCATCACATGGCCAAACACGGTGCTGCATTCCCCCCYCCCCAACTCCTGCCTGCTGCACGGCTTCCACAGAGGTGCCCTGCCCACCAGAAACAAAAAAAAAATGAGGAATTTTCAGACCTTGGGAGCCTGGCTGGAAAGGGACAGCGAGGGTTATTACTCCACCTGGGCTTCATGTAGTTGGCAGAAGTAATTTAGAAGCATTTATTTAAGCTGGTTAGCTGAATTTTAACTCAGTGAGACAACATTTTTCTGGGAGACCCTACAGAAGCATATTCATAAGTATTTGAAGCACGTTTTAGACTAACACAAACCGAGATTTTGTTCTCTTTTCAGTCAGTTTTGAAACCGGTTTAGAAAAGCCACAATTCAAACTCATTTAACGCATCCACTTACATTCGACTTCCCACTGCTTTACTACTCWGTTACATCTGCAGTAAACACATTTCTGCACCCCATTCAGACTTGCTAAAGCATGCATGAGGAAACCAAGGCTGCAGAGCTCCTACCTGTTTACTCGTCGGGGTCTGTCAACTAGATAACTGAGCTCAGCACGCTGATGTTTTGTCTAGGAAAAAAAAAAAAGAAAATATTTGGGAATTATTTTAACTCTTGGTATTTCTGTAACCAACAGCAGAAAATATACAAGGGAGCAGCTCACCCACTATAAATGGTAATGCTTAGCTGCAAGTAGGCCTGCAAAATCTGTTTCTAGAATGTAAGGGAGGGGGAAACAGGTCTTAGTCACACAGATGGGAAGGCACGAGGGGTTTTTTCTGGGTTTTTTTTGAGACAAGATTCTGACATTTTCTCACAGTGCACACTGTTGAGCATCACAAGGACTCCCACAAAACATTAGCATAACTATTTCTAGAGTTGTGGACTACTTAGATGGCACTGTTATTGTACCCTAAGGAAAAGAAATACATTGAGATACCCTCAAGTCATAAAAAATGCAAYAGAAGCCAAGAGTTTTATAGACATTTTGAGGAAAGGCCAGTATTAGAAATTTCACAGCAAAACTTAATGTTTCAGAACATTCAAACCACCTTTGTCAGACTGGACAACATTCAGATTTCAGTATGTTAGGGGAGATTGTGAGGTTTTTCACTAGTGCACAGGCAGAGAGGTTCTGAGAATACACATGAGCTAACCCAGTACAAAATGATTAATAGGGGAGTAATAGGGACACAGGACATGCTTTGATAAAAATTCTCTACACATGGGGTAACACAACATAGGCAGCATTGCAGGGGACCTTAAGTGTCAGTGTATAATTTTACAGAAACTCTTTCTTGCTGCTTTTCTTTGCAAACTTAGGTTTGGGGTTATAACAAGCTGGGCAGATAGAGCAAAGRAAAGTCAGTTATTAAACACTAATTCACAAATTAATTAAAGCACTGCTAACTGTGCTGATTGTCACAGTCTCAAAGGGGGTTTCCCCCCAAGTCTTACTTGCACATGCAAAGATTTCAGCAAGGCAAAAGGCACGGGTTTACAGTGCTGCTTCAGAACATCCTGTGATTACACCTCACGTCACTTCAGCCCTGTCAAGTGCAGAGATTCCGCGAAGAGCCGTAACCCCCCCAGACACACCTCTGAACCCGCAGGCGATCCACTCACAGCTAGAGCTGCCTCGGGGGGATTTCTGCAGCGATGCTGCCCAGCCGGGGCCAGATTCCTGCAGAGGGACCGGGGCGGGGGCGCTCGGGGGGGACACGCTTGGCTGCAACAGCTGCTGAGCCCGGGAGGGCGGGGGGAGCCAGCGGGGAGGGGGATCTACATCGCATTCCACTGTGACACTCCCGATCGTGTGTCACGAAGCTAAAGCCTCCCGAAGAGGAGAGGGCAAAGAGGGGAGAGATAGCGGATGGATTAAAGGGGAAAGGAGGAGGATGGGGAATGCAAAACGCCTTTCCCGCCGGGAGAGGAGGAGCGGGAGTTCGGGAAAGCGGCACGGGGCTGGAGGAAGGATGTTTGGGGATGACTCGGGGGTGAAGTGTCCCAGTGCGGGGGCTGGGGGGAGGCGGTGTGGAATGCCGGGGGAGGGGAGGGGGATGGGGAGTGCCGGTCCTTACCTCGCTGGACAAAATGCTGCCGTTGGAGATGATGTCGGGCTGCTGGTCGGCATAGCCGGTGACTATGGCCCCACAGGGGTTGTGCTCGGCGTCCGTGCTGCGAGAGGGGCTGCAGGGCTTGAGGAACATCAGGTCGGTTTTGGCGGACTCGGGGGTGAGGCAGACTTGGTAGCAGTAGTTCTGGTTGTGGTGGTGGGAGCCGAAGCTGCCCGACTCCTCCACCGGCACCTGCGCCGGGTTGCTGGGCACGTTGGAGCTCTGCACCAGCATGATGTCCGACTTGCTGAGCTTCTTCTTGCGGGCCCGCGCCTGCCGGCTGCAGCAGGGGCAGCAGCAGCAGCAGCCCAGGCAGCAGTCGCTGGCCAGGCAGGTGTAGATATTGAGCTTCTTCTCCTTCTGGCAGCGCACGGCCAGCACGATCATGGCCAGCAGAAAGATGAAGGAGACGGAGCCCAGGGCGATGATGAGGATGAGGGTGAGGTCAAGCGAGTTATCCCCCCCGGAGCGGCTGGGGCGATGCTCGCCGGAGCCGCCGCCGCCGCCCCCCGCGCCCGTSCCCGCGGCCGGGCCACCGCCGCCGCCGGAGCGCTCGCCCGCGCCGTCCACCAGCACCACCTGGACGGCGGCGGTGGACGAGAGCGGCGGCTGCCCGTGGTCGCGCACCTCGATGACCAGCTCGTAGGGGCGCTGCGGGTCGCGCTTGGCCGGCACCCTGCGGGCCGTCCGCAGCTCCCCGGAGCGCCAGTCCATGCGGAACAGCCCRGCCTCGTTGCCCCGCGCGATGCTGTAGGTGAGGCGGGCGTTCTCCCCGTCGTCGGCGTCCACCGCCGCCACCCGGCTCACCAGGTATCCCGGCTCGGCGCCGCGGGGCAGCGCCTCCCGCGCCGGGGTGCCGTTGCGGCCGGGCAGGGGGCTGACGATGGCGGGGGCATTGTCGTTCTGGTCCACCACGATGATGTGGACGGTGGCGTTGCCGGCCAGCGGCTGCGGCTCCTCGCCCGCGTCGCGGGCCTCTACCTGGAAGCTGAACTCCTTGAGCTGCTCGTAGTCGAAGGAGCGGAGGGCGTAGAGAAAGCCGTTCTCGGAGTTGATGGAGACGTAGGTGAAGACGGACATGCCCTGGATCTGGCTCTCCAGGATGGAATAGGCGAGGCGGGCGTTGGCGCCCTGGTCGCGGTCGGTGGCGCTGACGGCGTAGATGTAGGCGCCGGGCACGTTGTTCTCGCTCACGTACACCTGGTACACGGGCTGGCTGAAGCGCGGCGCGTTGTCGTTCACGTCGCTCACCCGCACCTGGATGGATTTGCTGGTGCTGAGCGGCGGCTCGCCGCGGTCCCGGGCCACCACSGTGAGCGTGTAGGCGTCGCCGCCCGGCTGCTCGCGGTCCAGCGGCCCCTCGGTGACAATAGTGTAGTAGTTCTTGAAGGAGCTCTTGAGGCGGAAGGGCGCGTCGCCCTGCAGCAGCTCGCACTGCACCTGCCCGTTCTCCTCCGAGTCGCGGTCCGAGACGCTGAAGAGGGCCACCACGGTGCCCGGCGCCGCCGCCTCGCTCACCGCCTCCTTGACGGTGGAGAAGCTGATCTCGGGTGCGTTGTCGTTGGCGTCCAGCACCCGCACCAGCACCTTGCAGTGGGCCGGCACGGCGTTGGGCCCCAGGTCCTTGGCTTGGACGTACACCTGGTACACGCTGCTCTCCTCGTAGTCCAGCTCGCCGCTCACCTCCAGGCGCCCGGTGCGCGGCGCGATGCCGAAGAGCTCCCGGGCGCGGGCCGAGATGTGGCTGCTGAAGGAGTAGATGATCTCGCCGTTCTGCCCCTCGTCGGGGTCCGTGGCGTTCAGCTGCAGCACCAGGGTGCCCGGCGGCGAGTTCTCCGGCAGCGACACGGTGTAGACGGGCTGCTCGAAGGCGGGGACGTTGTCGTTGGAGTCCAGCACCCTGACGGTGAGCAGGGCGGTGCCGGTGCGCTGCTGGGGCTGCCCGCCGTCCACCGCCGTCAGCACGTAGCGGTGCACCGCCTGCTGCTCCCGGTCCAGCGGCTGGTCCAGCACCAGCTCGGCGAAGCGGTTCCCGTCCCCCTGCGTCTGCACGTCGAGCGAGAAGTAGCTGTTGGGGGTGATCTCGTAGGTGCGCAGCGAGTTGGTGCCCACGTCGGGGTCGAAGGCGCTCTCCAGCGGGAAGCGGGTGCCCGGCGTGGCGCTCTCCGAGATCTCCACGGTGAGGTCGGGCTCCGGGAAGGAGGGCGGGTTGTCGTTGATGTCCAGCACCTCGATCTCCACCCGGAACAGCTCGAGGGGGTTCTCCAGGAAGACCTCCAGGTGCAGCAGGCAGGAGGGGCTCTGCTTACAGATCTGYTCCCGGTCGATTTTCTCGTTCACGTATAGTACCCCGGTTTCTAGGTTAAGCTCCAGGTAAGGGCTGCGGGAGTTGGGCGCCGTCTGGAAGCGCCGAGCCGAAAGTTTTGTAATGTCCAAGCCCAGGTCCTCGGCGATATTCCCCACGAACGTGCCATGCTCCTGCTCYTCCTGCACCGTGTAATGGAGCTGGCAAAAGGCCCCCTCCACCATCCAGAGCAAGGCAAAGAGGAATAGCACAATCATCTCCAAAAGGGGAAAGAGATTCCCCCCTCCCCGACACCACCGCTGCCTCCTCTTCCAAAAGCCACCACCACCACCTCCTCCTCCTCCGAAAACACACACTACAGTGTGTGTGTGTGCGCGTCTGTGTGTGTGTGTGCGCGCGTCTGTGTGTGTGTGTGTGCGCGCCTGCAAGCGTGCGGAGAGAGAGAGGGATCGGGGGAGGGGGGGAGAGGTTGATTTGGTGGGGGAGTGCTAGATACTATTTCTTCTGATTCATGTTAGGATTTTTTTTCTCCCCCATCCTCCCTCCTTTTTGTTACGGGTATTATTGTTTCACACGCTGACCAAATGAAGAAGACAGGCGTCCCCACTTCATCTGTGATCTTCGAAATATATGGCCAACTAAAATAGCTATTAGCCGGCTGTAGCTAGAGACACACAGTAGCCCTCTTTTATTTATTCCGAGAGTCTTGGCACTGCACCGCGGCAGCAGCAGTGGCGGCGGAGACAGCAGCAGCAGCAAATCCCAAGGAGGAAATTTTTGTATTTCAARATTGTCCTCGGTTTGTCTTCCTGATGGGAGTTGGAGGGTAGATGCTGCTGGAACAGCCGGTGGACATGCCCTCTTTGGATGCAAGAAAAAGGCAGAAAACCGCGAAAAAAAAAAAAAAATTAACCGCAAAAAGATTTCATATATTAAAAAAAAAGGCAGAGAGCAGCTTTGCTACCCAAAACTTTCATTCCCTGATGTCCCTGGGATTTCCTCTTTTTTTTCCTCTTTTTTATTTAAGGATTTTAGATTTTTCTCTCTTCAGTTAAATGCCTTTCCTTTTCTTCTTTTATTGCTATTAGTACGTTCATCATCATCATCACTCTGCTTTTACGGCGGTGCCGATCGAGGTGGGGTTTTTTTCCTCCTCCTCTCTTGCTGCTTTCGCGTGTAGCCCCTGTGTCTGTCTGTGCTGCTGCTGCTGCCGCCGCTGCTGGGCTCCGTCCCGGCTCCGCTGCTCTGATCTCTGCCGGCAGTTTCTGAGCGGGCAGCGCTCGGCTGCGCTGTTTTTGCGCAGCGCTCCGCTCCTGCCAACCAATGGGAGCCCAGCACCGCCCCCGGGGGCGGTGTTTCATTGGYCGCGTAGCGCGTCGAGTGCGCTGCGTCACAGCCGAACCGCGCAGGGAGCGCGCAGGATGCTCAGCGCGTTCTTTCCGCGGAGCTGCCGGGGATCCCTGCCTGCATCTCTGAGTTCTGTATGCCTCCATCCATCCCTGCATCCCTCCATCCCTCCATCCCTGTATCCCTCCATCCCTGTATCCCTCCATCCCTGTATCCCTCCATCCCTGTATCTCTGCCTGCTCCCCTCGCGGGGATCGGGGATCGGGAGGTGGCCGCTCGTCCCTGCGCGCACACCCACCCGCACCGGCTCAACGTAAACAGCCCGCTCCTTGGAGAGGGGAGTTTCCACCCAGGCAGCCGCCGCCAACTTTCCTTTCCAGTAACGCTTTTAGAAAAAGCGTAAACAAGGGGGAAGCTTGGGATTGTTATAATCGTTGTTCCTTTCCCCCCTCCCCGCCCTTTCCACGCCCCGCGGGCTGCCGTAGCTAATTGGTGTGTTCCACAGTGGAGAAAGTGCAACTTTCCGTCATTCATCCGTGCCGTGTTTCCAGCTTTGGCCAATTCAAACTATCACGAGCCTGCGCCTGTATTTTTCTATTTCCATTTTGGAATTTCCACTGGTGTAACAGGAGACYGTCAGGTACGATGGAAGAGGGAAAACGAGAAATGTTCTCTGTCATTGGGTACTGCGGGGGCGGGTGGGGCATCCCTGGGGTGGGGGGGGTCTGTCACGGAGAACCAGAGGAATCCAAGGGAAACGTGTCGGCTGTTGGTGCTGACTGACAGATCCACGTCCGTAAGGCTACCAAATGAATAAAAGGAATAAAAGACCTGTAATTCTTGCGGGGGTTCTTTTCCCCCTAAAAATGTTACTGGTTTTTGAAGAGCAACACAAAACAGGGATGAACAGCTCCTGCTCTGAGCCCATCTCTAATCCATCAATCAGCAGCGTCTCCATCCACACATCTCAATGAACTACACGYTTAGGCGGTGCGTTTTTCCTGCGAAAACGCAGGAATCGACATTAGGACGGCGAGGCAGTGGCACAGGTTGCTCAGAGAAGCTGCGGATGCCCCATCAGTGGAGGTGCCCAAGGCCAGGCTGGACGTACCTCTGAACAACCTGCTCTGGTGGAAGATGTCCCTGCCCATGTCGGCAGGGCTTGGAACCAGATGGTGTTCCCATCCCAAGCGCTCTGCGCTGTCCAAAGCCGGCACCCCCGCGGGCTCCAGCGCCCCGACCCGCCGGCGCGCCCCCGTCCCGCCCCTCCCCCGGCCCGGCCCGGCCCGTTCCGGCCGCTGTCACGGGCGGCGGGCTCCCCCCAGCGCCCACAGCCCCGCACTGCGCCGGCAGCACCGCCTCCGCCCCGCGGGGGGACACAGCGGCTCCCGCTCCGCGCCGGGACACCGCGCCCGGTCCCAGCCCCGCTCCTCCGGCCGTGCATCCCCTCGCCGCCCGGCCCCGCAGCGCTCCTGGGGCCGGCTGTGCGGCTGCGGCGGGCGGTGCTGCCTCGGGTGCTGCGGGAGGGGGGGACCGGGCAGCAGCAGCCGGCGAGGCGGTCAGGGAGATGCCCCCTCTCCCAAAAATTGCATCCTGTCCTCTCCATCCCTGGGCACTGTGGCAGCGCGGGGCGATGCCGGTGGGTGTTTTCCAGAAAATTGAACAATTTCGTCAGAATCCCCGGCTGCTCCCGCTGCCCGATGGATGCGGACGGGGACCTCGCTGCCTTCCTTTTCCATGCAGAAGCGCCGCCGCTCACCTGCCCGTCCACTGCCGCCAGCTCCCGGAGCGGACAGCGCAAATGGTGTCTCTCCGGTCCGGAGCAGCGGTGGATGCCCATAGGGGAGCAGCCACTGCCCGGCTCTGAACGCGACCCGGGGCAGCCCGGTTCTACCCCCACTGTCCCCGCCGCCGGAGCCCCCGGAGCGGCCACCTCTCCTGTCTTAGAGCAATGCGGGCGGCCGGGGCGCAGCGGGAGAAACGAGACCGTACCCGTGCCCCTGTCCTGGAGGGAGCCCCGGAGGTTGGGGGGACACATCCCCGGAGGCTGGGGGGACACATCCCCGGAGGTTGGGGGCACACATCCCCGGAGGTTGAGGGGACACACCCCCGGAGGTTGGGGGTACACATCCCCGGAGGTTGAGGGGACACATCCCCGGAGGTTGGGGGGACACATCCCCGGAGGTTGGGGGCACACATCCCCGGAGGTTGGGGGGACACATCCCCGGAGGTTGAGGGGACACATCCCCGGAGGTTGGGGNGACACATCCCCGGAGGTTGGGGGGACACATCCCCGGAGGTTGGGGGGACACATCCCCGGGCTCGGGGCGGTCCCCACGCACGCTCAAGGCACGACACCCACGCCAGGCTTCTGCAGAGCCGGCGTGATCCGGGGGGCAGCAGCCACGCGGAACATACACATATTTATATCCACACACGTGTACAGGCGCGGGGGGAGCCGCCTCCCGCCCTCCCCGCGGCGCTGGCAGCGGGAACAGCCCCGGGGATCCGATCTGCCCCCGCGATTCCGAGCGCAGCCGGGTCTCCATTTTGGGTCTCCGAGCAGCGCCTGGGAAGCGGCAGGGATCCGCGGCCGCCCTCCCGCTAATGCCGAATGACAAATCGCGCTTAGGCGATACATGAACGAGAAAATGATTTATGGATTTTCACGACGGTCTGAGCCGATGAAGGCGACATGAATTATCCATCCTAATGTGCAATATATCATTTTCTAATAACACTGGGTTAGCCCTAACGCTGTGCGCTGCTCCCTTCGATAGCAGGTATCGATTCGACGCAGTCCGAGCGCCGGCTTCCCACCGGACACGTACCTCCTGCAGCACCAGCTGAGAGCTGTGTATTTACCTCCTCCTAAAACCCAGGGCTATGGACAGACCCCTGACACTGTGGCCTTTAGTTTTTCCATCTGTCATCGTTTAATTTGGCAACTCCTTCGCCGAATGAAGACTAATCTTTCGTATCACTGCATTTCACTCTGTGCTGTGATTTGGAGAGGGAAAGACAGGATGCCAGGTTTGTAAATCCTCTGTGCTGACAGGGATGGCACCTGGGTAAGTCAAACCTTTCCCCCTGCCAAAATCCTCCTTGGCACCCCAAGTACAACGGGGCACTTTCTTGCAAGGAGAACAGATGCTAAATCATACTCCTGCTCACACAGATCTTCCCTGACACCTCCATTTACCAAATCTCACAGATTATCTTGAAGATAACATTTTTGCATTTAACTCATACACGGTGGGAGAGTGAATCATCGACACACTAAAATGAATGCCTGTGCATAAGAGGGGAAAGAGCTGCCAGATCTGGAGGGTGCTCAGCCCCAAGGCCAGGGCATCCCCTCTGCYCCAACCGAGTTCTTTCTCCCTTCATCACAGAGTTGTGGTGAAGTCATAGTGACATAAGCTATGAACAATCCCAATTATTTATCACAATGTTCCAGGTCCAAAATGCCACTTTCACATAAAGAAGGATGAACAGGTCCYGGCCTTCCATGAGACAGGATAAAACAGATGGGGAAGATGGAGGTAAAGGATTAACACATTCATTTGGTTTGTGGGGTTAAATAAGTGATTATTGGGGAAGATGTGATTAAATGCTTCATTTCTCATTAGCCAAGTGTAGTATTTCCATTGCTCAGACACAAAGGGAGGCACAGGAGTAAGGAAACATCCAGATGCTGTGTTCTTCAGAAACAATCACTATCCTAACCTGCACAATCATATCTTAGGGTGTAGAAAGCTAATCCCCGTTGTTTAGTTGTCACCAAAAGGATCTTCTGATTCTATTTTAGGTATTAGTCTTAGTTTCAGGTTGAGGAACATTGTGGCCTCTTTACTGTCTGGATGCTGAAAACACATCAAGAATTGGCCTTCCCTCTGCCTCAAAGCTCCTAGATTGTCATTCCTTGTTTTAATATTTATATTCTTGGTTTAAAAAAAAAAAAAAAAAAACAACAAAACCCACCCAGGTTCTCCCTTGAGAAAATAGCAGCTCATGGTGCAGGAAAGCTTACTGGAATCAACAATGGGATTAGGATTGTAAATAAGAAGCAAAAGATATCACAGTTAGAAAAAGCCTGCTTGGCTAGCAGAAAGATGTACATGTATAACTGATGGGACCATAGGATGAAATCCTGCTTCAAAGCGAAGTCGATACAGAACAATTTCACAAATTAACTAAGAGGCCCGATTAAGGTTATTTGTATCAGAGGGGAAGGTTCACTGCCACCACTGCCTCAATGGATTTCTCTCTTAATTGCCAGCTAGGAGACAAAACAGGAAGGCTAGACAATTTGGCTAATCAATAAAAAAAGCCTGTCTTCATGCTTGCCTGAGGAGCACTCCGTATGTCAGATCGATGCAGAAGCCACCAAAGTTCTCGCAGAGGTCACCAGTGATTAAGCCATTTTCTGATGGCTTTTGAACAACCCTGGAGACAAGCATCTGCCACACGGTTGAAGATGTAAGCAGARCTAGAGAGACAGTGTTAATCATCACCTTCACACTTAGGGCAGTGCTCCTGGTGATGAAAACAGCTCCTTGTATTTATGACCATCGCTGTTTTAATAAGCGACGATAAAGCATGACTTCATCTCATGCTCTGTACTCCACCAGTGATCAGATATGATGGAGCTTATCCAGCAGGTGCCAGGAGTCTAGAACAGAATTACAGTGGATTCATCCTAAAAGGAAACATCCTTTCTTAAGGCCACCTTCTGYCTCCTTTTCTCTGCCCCCAAACATTCAAGGAGACTACTCAAGCAGCAAGGAGCTGTTAAATGTGAAACATAAATTGGTACCGTCTACTGCTATTATCTCACCTTCTCCAGCTTTCAGAGTCTAACATAATGTTTATCACAAAAATAAAAAATAAAAAAAAAAAAAAATTCCAGCCTGTTTCAATGCTTCTGATTTTAGCTGATTCAAGTCTGCATTGAAATAATTACAGGAAAACTATTTTTTCATAGTTAAGCTCTGAACATTTTCTATCAGTCAGGCATTTTACTGCATCCAGATCAGAGTAGCCAAGGTCCCGATCCCTTCAAAACCCTTATTTCTGTATGCATGGTGTTACAGTAACATTTAACCTGATTCCTATAAGTTTGTCTCATGTCCCATTAATATTATCGTAATAATTAGTCACAAATCTGACAATCTTTAACTTCATACTTATTTGTCATGCTTCAGATTTGTTATAAACAAATGAAAATGAAATACAAGGTGATCAGTCAAAAAATACTGATTTTATGTTTACTTGCAGACAAAAGGAGATGTATCTAACTTACATCAAAGAAGATACTTTTTAACAAAAGACTCTTCAATATGGCAAATTACTTACCATCTAGCTAAAATTTTCAGAAAGATAGTTTACTCCATAGATAAAAACCTGGTATTCARTCAGATGAAAAGCAAAATATGATCACATTGATCAGGACAGGCATCATTAAGACATCATTTTCTCTATAAATTCCTATTTTTATGATATGGCTCAATCAGCTGCATCCATTTCTTTGAACTTCATCAAAATACAGTTGACCTGTATCTGAATTCAACCAGTGCTGCTAGGCTTGAATGATTTCCAGAGCAAACGAGGACAAAACTACAGTGGAAAACTCCAAGTTGTTTGAGACTCTATTAAGCTTCTTATTATATGCCCAAAGCCATAGGTAGATGTAGCTGCTCATGATAAAGAAAATTGCACTGTTGATTTTCTTTWCAACAGCAAGTTCAAACCTTGAACTAAAGCACCATTTGTTTTGAGGTTCRGCTTGAAAGCAGTAGTTCAAATATAAAACTTCTATTCTTAGACATAATACTGTATGTCTAGTACTTGGCAGAATAAATACAAAAAAGCCCTAAACTCGAGATTGTTTGCCCAAAACAATTTGCATTCTTGGGCCTCAGTGTTCCATGTATATATAATTTCCAGCATAATTCTATCATCTGAGTCATCGTGCCAACTACGCAGCAGATAACAATAGCACCAACTAGGAAGGAAAATGGCAAAGATGGCAAAAGAGATGTTATAATTATGTAATCACTTAGGAGAGTGTGCACATCTGTATTTTTATACCTATTCTAGGTGGAGCAACTTTCGCTACCAATATTCAAGACCGTGTTTTTTGAGTCTTCCCTTGGTAAGATCYTATACTCAGTTGCTTGTTAAAATTGCATCTGGCTAGGGAAAACTTTTCTATAATCTTACCTGCCTCAATGTCAGTATTGAGGAAATTCCAGTTAGAAAGCAGTTTAGTCACTTACGAAGCAATGATATTTTTTTTTTTTTTTTTTTTTTTTTTTTTTTTTTTTTTTTTTTTTTTGTCTATGCTAAAAGCTATTGCAATATTCAATTCAAAATCTTACCACCTCCACATTTTGGAATAGTGACTTTAGCAGATGGGGGTCTCAGGAGTACTTGTTGCCGTTCACAGGAAGATACACCAAAGGACTAAGCCCTTGAAACTTCTTTCACAGAAGCTGTTCCTTGAAACACTTCCGCAATCTCAGAAATTTACAAGTTGGTCTTTGAAAAATCTGTGCGAGACACCTCCTCTCACAACTGCTTAGTGGCTCGACTGCACGACAGAAGCTGTGGAAGTTCATATGTTCCACACAATTGCTGTGGAGGATGAGCACAGTTTTTCTCAGAACAATTATTTCTGGGGTTCTCCAGGCATTTCTGCAGAGCTGGAGGCAGATCTGAAGCATGTGCACACTTATCCATRCACCTGCTACTCCCAGTGTGGTGAGGAAGCAGGAGAAAGTGGAAAAGGAAAAGCATCTGTATAGAACAACATAGAAAAGCTGAAAAAGTTAGCCAGAATTACTAAAGGATAGTGAAATGTCTATAAAAGTATAAGCACAGTGAAACAAATGGTAGGAGAGAAATTTAAAAAAAAAATAGACTTAAAAGCAAAAGCAATCAGGCTATAACCACAAAGCTAAATACTCCATCAGACTTTTCAGCAGCTACCTAAATTCCTGCAGCCTAAAACCGACAAAACTTTCCCCTTTTATTAACAGGTTTTACATATGCATATGGAAAAGCTCCTAACAGTGAACTGTTACTTAATTAGGGGAGGTAGGAGTACTGTCTGCTATAGATTTCAGTGGTCCACACTCTATTCATTGTGCAAGTTGGGGCCTGATGTTGCTACAGTTACAGTTTTTTTCAATTAAAAATCAAACCAGAAGATTRTGTCCCTCACCAGAAGTCTGTGCAGCAGTGGGCTCTCCAGAGGCTGTGCCGGCCTGGCTGCTGCTGCCTCACAAAGCTGCAAGGTTGCTCCGATCAGCAGGATCTCACAGCTACAGGGCACAGGGACAATACACCTCACTCAGCAAAACTTTGGAATCGTGATGAGCAAAAGTATGCAAGTTGCATAATCAGRCTTAGGAAATGCTGGATTTCAAAGTTCCTGGCGTTGCTACTAGTGAGCCTGTGAATCGTGGTGATCTGTTACTAAAAGATCCTTCTCCACTGCCTGTCAATCCTGCAGTTTGTTTATTGGAATGAGGGACTCAAAAGGTACCAATTTACAAGTCTGTTTGAGTATTTGCTTTGAACAAGTGGGTTTGATTTTTTTCTTTGTTCTATACGCATATATATTATATCAGTTTTGTTAGAGTGCACAAATTGAAGTTATAATGTTATCCAACTCTGATAAAATCAAGGCATCACTGTTAACACTGTGGAGTTAAATTTATATTTTTTTCTGTGCATAGCCCAAGTTTCAAAGAGTTAAACATATTAGCTCCTGTCCCACAAAAGTCTTTATTCTGGAACAAGATCCTTTCCAGGAAAGCTTTTGTTGTTTGATCAGTGCACGCCATGAGCAGTGCTGCTGATGSTGCATCAGAGCTGGTTCATACCTGCAGCACTTTGTCTTCTGTTCCAGTGTACAGTACAGGAGGAAAGAAAGGAAAGGTCCTGTAGGTGAGGATGTCAAATACCCTTTGCTATTGTGTGTTAACATATGKAACATATGTCCCAGTTCCTTGGTTTGAAGAAATGCTATAACAGTGTCGCCAAATGTATTTTGTCATGAATGGATGAATACTTGTGAAGCACTTGGGTATGGTGAGAAGAGCTCCGGACGTGATAATTATTTTAGAGGAAGCGGAGGCTTGGCAAAAAATGGTCTGAAGAAGTCTGCAGCCACATGTGACTGTCTCCAAACATGCCCACAACAAGCTGCTGAATCACACCTGCTTCCTTTAATGCTGGTGTTTTCTCATTTTGCAGGCTTTACTAYGCAAATCTTTTTGAAGTAACACATGCATATACAATCATATGCATATGCTTACATGTAATTACACGTACACCGATGTTGAGCTTGGAGAGAAATGATAGTCCTGCAAGATGTGCAAGTGAGGGGAGAGGGGAATGTAGGGAATGTAGCTGCAACCAAGTTCAGCAGGAGCAGGAGCCAGTACAAATCCGATCCTCCCTCTAGCGAGAGTCTTTGAATTCAATGCACTTCTAAGCTCTCGGGAGAGGCTGATCAACTCAGCCACTCGAGACAGCAAAATGTTACGCCCATGAGTGGCAGGGTCACCCTGCTCAGCACGGAGCTGGATGGCCTTTGTGGCTGCTCCTCCTGGCTGCCAAGGATGGGAGCAGGGCACGGCTCCGCGGGGAGGAGAGCATCACTCCCCCGACAGCATCCTTTTGCTCACCGAGAGCAGCGAGCCGCAGCAGCTGCTGCTTGGGAAGGAATGGTCCAAGAAATCCTGCAGCTGGATTGCAAACAAACCATGTAATGTCCACGGAAAAAGAGGAGCTGGGCTTATTACAAAGAAAAGCAGCTATGCAGCGTAGCCTTGTGCAGTAATCTGCATTTCTGGGCCTCTGTCTCCAGAAGGCAGAGAGCTGACTTAAAGAAGTAATCAGTTGGGAAAAATATCACATGGGCACTGTGATAACTGTGTGAGCTAAGCACGAAAGAGATTTGCAGGAAAGGGAGGGAAAAGGAAGTGAAGACAGGAAAGACTCGAGTTGTGGGAAGTGTTAAATGGAAGCATGAGCCATGTAAATGTGATTTAGGGTAGAGTGGGAAGATGTCAGGAATGCTGTAGGAAGGCTTGGATTTTCTTAGCTCTGAAAAGCATTCGAGAGTTTGCTGGCTTTCAGTGCTTCTCATAGATTTCCCTGTAATTGGGGGAAACTTGGTGAAAGGGGATCATTKCTTCCTGTAAGAGGCAGTGTCAAGAGCAGACTGGGATATTTTGGAACAACTTGCTGCTATTACTGRTTGTGCTCTATTTCTGGCTTTAACTGGAAAAGCTTCCCCTGGAAGAATGTATTAGGAAGTTGTCTGCAGCTCTCCCTTGCTGCTGTAATGCTGGGCAGCAGGCATCTGGGGAGCACTTGTGTCCCCCAGTTTCCACCATTSTCCAGTTTCTAAGAAACTGGAGCTGACCAGGAAATGAGGTTACAACATTCAGTTTGCTGGAATGAAAGGATATAGACATTTGACCCTTTGCTGTATTTTGCTCAGTACAGAGAGGAACRAAAGCACAATTAGGAAGGAAGAAATAGCCTTTATGGCATGACCAAAGTGCTGATAAATAGCTTCAGAAATGCAGTTCGTGTTGCAAGCCAAGATAGAAAATCCAAATAATAGTTGTATACATTGATTTAGCAATCTAACTCTAGGCTTACAGGACAGTACTGAAGAATATTAAGTGAAAATCCTTGACCAGAATTCAGAAAATTATAGCATTATCAGAAGTCCTTTATCTACAGAACTGTAATATATAAAACTGTAAATTTTAATGTCCCTTTTTTAGAATTTTCAGTGGGTAATAAATAACCACCTTATGTTGTGGTCTCTGTAGGTAGAGGGAGAATAATACCCAAATGACAATCTAATCTGAGAAATCAGAAAAAAATTGGCTGTAAAAGAAAATGTATGTAGCTAACTGTATTTTTTTTTCTGCCAAAATGAGCTTTATGGGTAATGAAGTGATACTTCAAATTTCTAGAGGTGTTTTCTATAATAAAATAGCTTCTAGAGCTTATGTGGGGCTTTTAGGGAATGGCAGAAATTGCTGTTTGATGCAGTACCAACGTTAGAAGACAGGATTTTGCTCTTGCTTTGCTAGTGGTGGTGCTTTCCTTTTCCCTTCCTCAGTATAATAGGTATAATGGGCATAATATTTCTCCCCTGTGAAAAAAGTGAATTAGGTCCATGAGAAAGAAGATTCCATACAGGAGCTGGACTTCATTTTTGCACATGAGCCTAATCTGAGAAGGTTTCTCTTTAAGCTTGCCTACTGAAATGAGATAGAAGCAGAAATGTGTTCTCTGGGAATCCTAACAGCAGAAGTTTGGGAGATTTTTGTAGTAACTTGGTGTGGTTTGGCAGTATGAAAAATGCAGTGCTAGAGCTTCCAGTGCTGCATCAAAAATGCTGTGGCCAAGCCAAAATCCAGCCTGGTATAAACACATTTGGCTTATTTAAATGTCTTCAGAATACAGAGAAGTTAAATTTGTAGTGGCATTTGTGCTGCTTGTCCCCTGCATGCTGGATCATGTCTGTCATCTGTCTYGAGGTGGAAGAAGCCAGTAGATGCTCCGTATTGCTTGATTTGTCTAATCTGCTACGACTGGGACTGTTTGATAATTTGGAATCTGATACCCCTTGTCCAGCTTGTCCATTCCTGGGTAATACGATAGCATGGCTATGATTCTAGCTATTCATGGAGAGATGTTAATCAATTCTTATCAATCTAAAGAAACCTAACATAAATTTGTTAAAACACTTATAAAATTAAAATAGAGGTTTCCTTTGTACCATTTGGTTGCCAAGTGGGCATTAGGCAATAATAGCTTTCAATCTGTGAGAGTGATAAGAAAAAAATTAC